>NC_062265.1:602500-854214 GCF_916048215.2 Malus sylvestris
ATTTATATGAGACGGCTCAAACAATAATCTATGCCCTTTATATGTTAAACTAGATTAGTTTAACATGTGAAATGTCCGTAAAGTATCATCACATGATTGGCTTTAGGGCACATTTCCAACAAGATGATACCTCTTTCTTCCTCAGGGTAGAAACATATGGGATCCCAGTTAGGCTTTTGATACTTACCTCCCCTGATGTCTTCCACGTGAAACACTCGGTGGTCAGACCTTAAAGCTCGTTTACTATTTTTCATGGCCCTGTTGGAAGATTTAGATATGGGTGTGCCACCACTTATGGAATATATCACATTCACCTGGAGTTGGTTACGATTACCCATTGGAGGGTGAATAGGAATTGATCAATTTTTCTTTCACGTGCCAAAGCTTCAATATGATCACGAAGGGTGATACACTTCTCGCTGTCATGGCCATTATGCTCGTGGTAGCAGCAAAACGTGCCCGTGTTCTTCGTGGGCTTGTAATCTGGGTGCCTCGGCTTTAGCTTCGGTATCAGGTGTGCTATGCTGGGGTAAATGGCCACGCATATGGCGTTCAAAGGTGTGTATGTCTCATACTTCGGGGTAGGGGCTGTCCTGACACGTGCTTGACCCACTATGTTGACTGTCTGGGGTCGGGGATTATCATGGCAATACCCATGGTTATCGAAGTAGTGTCATTGACTCCTTTTACTAAAATGAGACTGGTGAGGATGAAAATCTTTCCTTTTGCCCTGAGATTGATATGTCTGTTGACTTGGCAAAGTATTAAGTAAGGCAAAGGGAGACACTGCTGCCGTTTAGAAGGTCGAGGTTTTCTCATTTGGTTAGATCTGGCTTTCACTCCATACTTGCTGATAAGGGGTGGTTGTGGGGGGTTTCCCTTGATATGTCATTGCCTCGGCGGAGGCATGGTTGTAAGCATGTGCCATCACCTCAGAATAAGTCTTCCAAGTGTTGGCATTGATTATGCACTTGAAGAAACAATCACGTAGGCCTACCGTGAAGACATTGAGGGCAGTCTTGTCATCTGCCTCAACGCAGCGAGAATACTCATGGCTGAAACGACCGGCATACTCTCGTAGTAACTCGTCTAGCTTCTAGCGAATAGTGTACAAGTCATCTACAGAATGCAAGCAATCAGTCTGGAATATGTGTTGAGAGATAAACAGTTTCCTCAGTTCCTCAAATGAGTCTACTGTCTCAAGTGGAAGACGGCAATACCAGTTTAGAGCTCCGCCAGAGAGGGTGGAGGGGAAAAGAAGACATCGTTCTTCGTCGGTGTGCATCCGATATGCTATGGTGGACTCAAAGAGGTTAAGGTGTTCAATTGGGTCCTCCCTTCCAATATAGAGTTGTAAACCAAGCTTTTATTTTATCTTCGCTTGAAGGGGGTGTCGAGGATCCTCCTTGTAAGAGGGTCAGACTTAGGTTGGTTCCAATCAGGTATCTCAGCTTGTCGTTCGGCCTTCAACTTGTTTACTTCCTTAAGAAGTTGTAGGACAAGAGGGTCCTGAGTGGAGTCATGTACCACTGGAGTTTTCTTTCGTAAATCTCCATATCCTCTTGGAAGTATGAAGGTTTGATCAAAAGCATGTGATTTTTCCCTGGACTCGCCGTATTGACTTCCAAGGTATGTCTGTCCAAACATTTCTGAGTCCCCTATATCTTCGTGTTTCTCTAAGACTTGTTGCCCCTTCCCCAAATTGGTAGCCGGCCTGGGACATGGGAGGGGATCGAGTTTTTCAGAGACCCTTGGGTCATTGATCTTCGAGTTTACATGGATAAGATTGTCTCGATGTTGCTTTAGGAAATCTCGACAGTCACGAAAGACGGCTTTCGATCCTTCCACTCATTCTATAAGGAGGCGTCTTCCTCTACTTCTTCTATTTCGGGTCGAAGCAGCTGGGTTGAGAGAAGTCTCATGTTGATTAATGTTTTGATGATTAGCTCGCTCCTTATCAGGGATACCCATGTCGAACGAAGGTGACCCTCCATGTTGGGGGGCACCCAGATGATGGTTGATGTCCACAGGGGTAACGAGCTCGCGTGTTTGAGTACGCCTAATTTCATGGAGCGTCTCAAACAGCTTCTCATACTGCTCCTGGAGGACCTCATTCTTCATTGCTATCTTGTTGTTTTGAGCTTCTAGCTCATCAACTTTAGCTTGAAGAGCAACCTTCTTTCCTTCATTCTTTCGTTGCCTCGCACCAAGTGCAAAAGGGGTGTCATTCTGCGTGTTGTGGCTTCCTTCACTCCCCATGTTGGAGAGGGATGCCTGGTCAAAAGAGAGTGTACAAATGGTGGAAACCAGCTTAATAAAGCTGAAGAGAGTGGGAATAAGTGTCGTTCCCACAGAAGGCACCAAATGTTGATGCACAAAATCAGTGAGGACTTTGGTACAACAAAAAGTGTCAAGTTTGTGACCTTTGCTAGATTGCTCCGATCACTAGTGTGAATAAATATGTAAATGGATAGAGACAGGGAAGTAAACACAGGATGTACGTGGTTCACCCAGATTGGCTACGTCCACGGAGTAGAGAAGTTCTCATTAATTGTGAAGGGTTTACACAAGTACATAGGTTCAAGCTCTCATTCAGTGAGTACTAGTGAATGATATAATACAAATGACATTCAGAAATATTGTGAGAGAATGATCTCTATTTATAGAAGGGAGTTTCTAGTTTCTAGTTTCATTCTGATATTGACACGTGTCGTGTTATGATTGGCTTCTGATGTTGACACGTGTCGCGCTATGGTTGGCTTCTGATGTCGACATGTGTCGCGCTGTGATTGGCCTTCTGATTGGAGGGAAACTCTTCTGGGTCCTTGACGGTATAACGTTGACCGATGCTCAGTAGTTTCAAGATTGGTCAAGTATGGTATAAACACCATGTATCCCTCGAAAGAACCTAGCTATCTGGAGAGCATGCATGCCAATTAAAGGAACCCAATCCCAATCTTATATTAAGCTGACATCAAAATTCTATGACCACATCTTGAAGAAAATTTTCATTATGATCAGAACACGAATGATACACCATATGTTTCTATATAAGTGGTGAGAAATTTTATTTTTTAAATTATTAATTTTTTAACACAGATATCTGACTATTTGTATAATAACACGTGGTATACCACCCTGTATTCTGATCACATTAAAAAATCTCTCCGCATCTTGCAGTGCCTTTGATATTCATCTAATGATGGCCAACTGCCTAGAGTAGACTTGCCCCAGCATGAGGTTATATATTGGAGCTTCATGTAAAAGAACTTCATATGTGAATAACACCCAAATGAAAACCTCAAAAAAAAAAAAAAATGACAGTCCATGAAACATTACTTAGACATCTTTAGGCTAGGCATTTCAAATATTATGACATATGTAGGACTAAATTATCACTAATTTATTTGAATTTTTGCACAAATGATATTGAAATGATGATTTAAGAAATAAACGGTTTTGATTATGATATACGTGTTTGGGTTAATATTTGAACATTAAACTTAGATGAAGGAAAGCCCAAGGGTGCCAAAGAAGCCACAGAGACAATGACACCCAACCAATCAAACAAACAAACATACAAACTTTGCTCTCAAGCCAGATTTGCATTCAAAAGCTAAAATCAACCCAGATTCAATCCTTTTTAGCGACAAGCTATCTCTTGTCCAGTTTAAAGCTTTGCTATCTCCCTTAGTGGCGTAGTATCGATTCCCTTGTGTAAACTTGTTTACCATCCATCCCCTTTTAGCATATAAACCCTTGGTAATTCAAAGAGAAGTGATTGTAAGAGGTTCAACCTTGACAGAGAAGGTGAAATCTTGCCCGACGCTCTTTGTGTGTTCTCTAAATTTGTAGATCTATTACTTAATGCACTCTCCAGTATGTATTCAAGTCATTTACACCTGTTTTCCTACTTTAAGAGTCTTATTTGTATTTGGATCTGGTTAGTTTAATGGATATGTTATCATTAAAATCAATCAACAACCAAGCAAATGACTTAAGGGGATTTGGACTCCCTTCATTCGAACATACAAAACTATGAACTAAAAGTCCTTGTTTACAAGGCAAGAAAAAGAACATACAATCCTCCTCCTTCTACATCTACTATATTGAGATAGCAGTGACACGCCTAACACTCAGTTAGTTTTGATTGCGAGCCTCAAAACCTACACCTAAGACCCCACAAAGGCACCTTTCAGAACTAATTTTGTCCTCTTCTTGTAGCACATCAACAAGCAAGAGCCCGACTACACATCCAAAGTGTCAATCCCTTGGGGAGCTATGCTAAGGTCAGACGATCCTTCTCCAGAGAAATCTTCGCCACCAACAATACGTATAGGAAAAATTCGTTATGTAAAAGGAGGACGATTGTCCCCTCCTATTTTTGTCTCCTCCCATCCCCTCCTTTTAATTTTGACCATTTAAAAGCAATATGATGGTTTAAAATTGTGCCACATATTTAGCGAGCCTTATTTAATTTTTCTTATTGAACAAAAACAATAAAATAAATTAAAAAAATGCTCATTAAATATGTGACACAACTTCAAGTCATCAAATTTCTTTTGAACTGTCCAGAATGAAAGGAAGGGATGCTACGGGACAAAAATGGTAACCAGTGAAAGCCTTCCAATCCTCCAGCTTTAGACCATGGGCGAAAGCTTGGCGGAGCAATGCCGGGTGGAGGTGGAAGGCCTACGAGTCATGAACTTCTTTTTCTAGATAATAAGCAATGAGGGTATATGGGGACTTTATTTATAATTCTTATAATTAATTTGTTGTGACGATACATATTTTGTCTGAGCACTAAACTAGACGGTTAGTATCATAAAGTTACGGTTTTTTTTTTCTCGATAAAAAATGAGGGGGTACCCCTTTCCGATCGACAGTTTAATCACTTTGGGGGTTTAAGGTTTCTGTCGGTATCAAATGTGGCATGATGTCTTTCATCGTCGAGTTCAGTTCGTTGGGTCGGTTTAGTTGCAAGATTTTGCTCCCTTGGTCAGTGGTAGGTCGGGAAGCTTTTCTTTATCAGCCGTAGTTCAGGTGCAAGTCCTATTAAAAAGGGTGGGACGAGGAGGTTCAATGGTATGATTTTAGTTTTTATTGTAAGCTTCTAGTCACACCCAATTTTAACTCTTGACACCGGGCAATCTCTTCACATCCAACACCATTTTAAAAGTATAAATTATTTGCTCTCCCCACCCAGCCATTATTCCAAGTATTTCTCCCACTAATTTATCTATTTTCTCTTCTCATCCAAACATCCTTTCTCCTCTATAGTTCAGCTGACAGTACGTGTCTTCTCTTGGTTTTCTTGTTTTTTTTTTTCTCTTTTTTTCGTATGCAATAGCTTCGGGACGAAACCACCGTACATTAAAGTGTCACTAATCCATCGCCCTCCACTCTCTTTACTTTTCATTAATTTCCTCAATATATTGGTAGTATGAGTTTACTAGGTTGGAGAGTTGATACTGGAGACCTTAAAACTTACAATTTAAATTCATATTAACGAGTTTGAGATTGGTTGGGTATGAATACAGCTTGGATTGATTATGTAATGTTTAGGGTTGAGATAAAGTGAAAAATATTGGTTTGAACAAAATCTAGTCGCCAAGGGAGTTCGGACCTGGTTGATCGAACAACTTTATAGATTGGTTCGGTTGGTTGCTGTTGAACATGTGCGTGGAGTTCGGTCTATATGTTGGAGATCGGTTGATTTTGATTCAACACCTTTGAAGTTTTTGGACATTGTGCCATCGAATAACCTTTTTTTTTATTCTTTGTCCGATGGCATGTTACCTTTATATATTTTAGTGAATTGTTACACCGTGTTGTGCAAGAGCTTTGTATTTTTGTGTTTTTGTTAACTTGAGCTTCTTAGATTAAGAGGATAGTTCTAGATCATACATGTTACATTATGATATATTAACTAGATTCATTTGTGAAAACATATTTGTTTGAATATATTGTGAAACAAAAAATAATCACAAGGCGACACATGAATTTCTAGACAAAAGAGGACAAAAGTACCCTTGAGGTACAATGAGATTCCTACGCGCGAGCAGCGTGCAGTCATCCCTCAACCAAGTCAAAAGTGCCCCAAAAAAGTAACAATTCAAAAACCATCTCATCAAATCCCTCTTACAACGTAACTCCCAAAATCTATTTTATTCCATATATATTTTTACCTCTTTTTCCCTTTTTTAGCTAATCAATTAGCTATCATTCCATAACTTACAAAATATTCCACATAAATTACATAACCTCCAAAATATTCATTCCAAAAATGTGTTAATTGGCTAATTAATAGATTAATTACCTAATTAATCCATTAATTGCCAAATAACTCACACATTAAACCACAAAATGCACACAAAAAGCATCCCAAAGGCCGGCCACCTTTTCTCCAAAGGGGACCGGCCATGCCCTATACATACTACCCATTTTTCTCTAAAAACCTAAGTCCACACTTTTGCAAAACTCCAAAAACTATGTAAACACTTTTCTCTTTAAATTCTAACTTTGGCATAAGAGGTTATTTGGCCAAAGCCCTCCCTATTCATCGTGGGCACGTGAGGCTTTTGACCTTAACCAAAGGTGTTAATTGTTTTGTAGGTGCAATTTTGTCCAAGATTAAGGAGGAATAAATTTGCATCCACAAATTGGTGCTTTCATTGAGAGCAGAGTCACACACTCGTAGAAGACTCTCGCATAAAAAGGTTTTTCTCTATTTTCTAGTCCACTTGCATTTTTTCGTACGTTCTTATTATTAGAATTTTTTATTTGCACAGATTCTTTGATAAAACGTAAAAGAGAAATACAATGGCTAGAAATTTTAAAAATTTCACGAGTGAAAATTCCAATATTCAAGAAATGGGACCGCGACGATCCACGAGACTAAATGTGATCTTAGAGGGAGCGACACCACTACCACAACGCTCCACCATGGCAACCACCGCGGTGGCCACCACGACAATCACCCGCGGCGAGGTCCATGGCTTCACCACCACGGCCCAAGCTGTGCTATCCAAGGCCCACGCCACCAAAGCCACGGCCCGAGCCATGTTACTTGATGCCCAATGCGAGCCCAATACGTTGCTAAGCCGAGCCCAAGCTTCGCATTTGCGAGTATCACGCACTGAGCAGCCTGCTCTCGCGGCCCAACCTGCTCCCGTGGCCTAGCCTACTCCCGCAGCCTAGCTTGCTCCCGCCAAGTAGCCCACTCTCATGGCCCAGCCTGCTCTCGTGACATTCCAAGCAGCCCAAATCGGTCCAAGATTAGTTCAATTGTCCCCGCTTCAAATTTATGGGCTTACGATAGATCCAGGGGCATTTTCACCACGTTTCTCCACGAATTTGACATTTCCCAATTCAAATCTCACGCCTGGAGCCTACCACACTTCCACTGCTCAAGGAGGCACATTCTTTCCAACCTCTTCCAATCTAAATGGCGAACAACACTTGTCTCGACAAATGATAGAGTTAACGAACGTCTTTGCACAACAAACAACCTTGGTGAATCAACTCTTACAACGTACCGAGATCTAACGTGCCTCCGACGAGGTGTTCCGAAGTAGGACAAGGGCAGATGAACCTCTCTACCAGCGTCCCAGCAAGCAGCCCATCAACCAACCACGATCCGAACGTTCTGGCAGTTTACGATCCCACTTGGGTCCTTGGGATAGCGTATACTCTCGTCTTAGAGTGCGGAGGAACGTGCATTTCCGATCAAGCCCATAGACGAGCATACGTTCACGATTGAAGTCACACTCCGATTATCAATATGGACAACCTTCTAGACAAAGTGTTCATTCACAGCTAAGCTCACAATGAGTATTCTCCACCTCACATTGGAGTAGGCATCATGGTAGACGGAGAGAAGCAGTCGCTCAATCGGACTCAAGTTTAACCGACAGCCTGCGAGTAACCTGTTTGCCTGCCAGGAACATGCCACATGTACCGCAGCCGTGACATAAATGAGTCGATCATAGGGAAGAGTGGCCCAAACCTATAGGTCATGACCGGGGGTAGTCGAAAGTTCCATTGCCTCAGCAGAGGCAAATTCAAGAAGAAGTTGAGAGGCTCTTAACTGAACGATTGCGCAATTTCCAACGTAACGAGCCTGTTGACGATGCGCTTCGACGAGACATGACCAACATAAGGATGTCACCATTCAAAAATGAGATCGAGCGGACAGATCCACTTCGCGGGTTCACTATGCCTCACTTCACTCTGTACAAGGGAGACGAAGATCCAGATCGACATCTCAAGCACTACCGCAGTACCATGATCCTCTACAGGAACAACGACGCACTTATGTGCAAAAATTTTACCACAACTCTACAAGGTGAGGTGCAAGATTGGTTTCACACTCTACCGCTGTAGTCCATCTAGAGTTTCAACGAACTTTCCTTTGTTTTCATTAAGGAGTATTCGTCTAACCGCTCAATCAAAAGGACATCCGACCATCTCTTCAGCATGGTAAAAGACCCTAGGGAGACAATTCGCGACTATGTCAAGAGGTTCAAAGTTGAGAAGGCCAAGATTGTTAGCTACAACGAGGACATAGCAACGACAACATTTAGAAATGGGCTTCCCACCGAACATCATTTATTCAAAAAACTGATCATAAGAGAAGAACTAACCTTAGCAGCTTCATATGCTTTGGTAGAAAAGCATGCATTATGGGATGAGGCCAAGCAGTCTAACAAAAACGAGTCGGAAAAGAAGCACATGGAACGTTCCTCTACCAAAGAAGACTCAGGGCCTAAAACATTCACCAATTTCACAGTTCCAATCGGCCAAATTCTCTGCAAGCTCAAGAACAAACCTTGGTTCGAACTGCCGCCACCCATGAAAGACAATCTTACCAGGCTGGATCATACAAAGTATTGTGCATTCCATCAAGGACCATGCCACACTACCAACGGCTGCCTAAAGTGAAAGCAGTAGCTTGAGAAGCTGACAAATGAGGGTCGATGCGATGAGTATCTTGATAGGTCAACGAAACAGCCTACATAAGCAAGGGAAGTCTCCATCACCCCCTGAACCCCGTTTGGGCTTTTCCAAATAAGTTCGAAGTCTCAAGCAGCTCGACGAACAAGGCCTCGCAAGCCAAAGATTATCCAGTTTGTTATGCATTTTCTACCTTCCAGCACAGTTGATTTATTTCTTTATTCTCAATGAAGATTCAAGAAGTTACTCATAAGCCTGGCTCAACTGATGTCCACAACAACTACTCAAAACCCTTTCTAAGTTTACTTTCCAGTGTGAGAGGAAAAACTAATTGCTCTTCAATGCGAGAGGGTAAACCAATTCCGCGACACCCATATGGGTTTGCTCTCTAGTGTGAGAGGATAATCTAATTGCTTTCCAGTGCGAGAGGGTAAACCAATTCCCCGAAACCCATATGGGTTTGCTCTCCAGTGTGAGAGGATAAACTAATCCCTCTCCAGTGCGAGAGGGTAAACTAATTCCCCGAAACCCATATGGGTTTGCTCTCCAGTGTGAGAGGATAAACTAATTCCCCGAAACCCATATGAGTTTGCTCTCCAGTGTAAGAGGATAAACTAATTCCTCTCCAATGCGAGATGGTAAACTAATTCCCCGACACCCATATGGGTTTGCTCTCCAGTGCGAGAGGATAAACTAATTGCTTTCCAATGCGAGAGGGTAAAATAATTCCCCGACACCCATATGGGTTTGCTCTCCAATACGAAAGGATAAACTAAATGCTCTCCAGTGCGATAGGGTAAACTAATTTATCTCCAGTGCGAGAGGGTAAACTAATTCCCTGACACCCATATGAGTAAAGTTCTCCAGTGCAAGAAAGCCACATAGCTCAAAAGATCGAATGCTTGAAGATCAACTAGGCAGCAAATGGCAACCCAGATATGGCAACCTAAACAATTGCCTATGCCACGCCACTTCCTCGGCCCATGCCGAACCAATCATTGGCTTCAATCAAGCCAAGCTGCTCAAGCAATGGCCCCTGCCACATCACCTCATTGGCACATGACAAGCAGACTTCTGGCCCATACCAGCAGACGTGCCGCATCACCCTGGCGACTGCCCCGTGGCAGCACCACCCAAGAAGAAGACAAGAAGAATTATGTTTTTCTTGCATCGGTGCGGCGCGGAGAAGACGAAGAAAGCAATGAAAGACCATCCTTTGCACGAGCAAGTGTAGAAGATTGCTAGGGGAAGGGGAACAAATATCCTCTAAGCTTTCTCTCTTTTGTAGGGTAGAATAAATCGCTCTCCAAAGTTGATTTAACAACCCACTTAAGGTGGACTTAAATAGGCTTTGAGAGAAATTTATTTCCCTTTCCTAGAAAGATCTAATTTCCTATTAAAAGAGAGAATCAACATCAAAATAGGAAACAATTCAAAGTTTCCTAGTGCAAGAAAATCTCTACACTTGTTGCCCTTTTCTGCGAGCAACCCAACAAGTGTGGGGGCATATTGTGGAGCCAAAAATAATCACAAGGTGACATGTGAATTTCTAGACAAAAAAGGACAAAAGTACCATTGAGGTACAATTTGATTCCTAAGCGCGAGTAGCGTGCAGTCATCCCTCAACCAAGTCTAAAGTGCCCAAAAAAGGTAACAATTCAAAAACCATCTCATCAAATCCTTCTTACAAGGTAACTCCCAAAACCTATTTCATTCCATATATTTTTTACCTCTTTTTCCCTCTTTTAGCTAATCAATTAGCTATCATTCCATAACTTACAAAATATTCCACATAAATTACATAACCTCCAAAATATTCATTCCAAAAATGTGTTAATTGGCTAATTAATGGATTAATTACCTATTTAATCCATTACTTGCCAAATAACTCACACATTAAACCACAAAATGCACACAAAAAGCATCCTAAAGGCCGGCCACCTTTTCTCCAAAAGGGACTGGCCATGCCCTATAAATACTACCCATTTTTCTCTAAAAACCTAAGTCCACACTCTTGTAAAACTCCAAAAACTCTTTAAACACTTTTCTCTCTAAATTCTAACTTTGGCATCGGAGGTTTTTCGGCCAAAGCCCCCCCCATTCATCGTGGGCGCATGAGGCTTTTGGCCATAACCAAAGATGTTAATTGTTTTGTAGGTGCAATTTTATCAAAGATCAAGAATGAAGAAATTTGCATCCACATATATAACAAAAATATACTGAACTTTATGAGGTGCCCCTTCTGATCTAAATTTGTGGCTCTGCTCATTCCGATATATATAGGTTGAATTCACCTCTATTAGAGAGGCAGTTAATAAATATGGTACAAATAATTTACTAAAAATGGGTATTAAAATTATTCTATTTCCTTACTTCCCTAGTGTTTACTAACACATATAAAATAAATACATAATTATCGACTCTTCCGTGAATTTCATAATATAATCCAATTATAGAAGAGTTGGGAATTAGATCAACTAGGAATGCTAGTTCATTCATACCGATTCCTTCTTTTCCTTCTCTGAATCATGATTTTTCTATTTTAGATAAGTAAATATGAAATTAGTATTAGTTGAATATCATGCATGTATTCAGTAATTGATGGTGTGATTGAATTTGATTGCCGTTTTCGTGTAAGGAATATAATTCAAACTTCAAAAGTTGAAGCATGTGATGAACCAAAACAAAAAATGGTAGTAACATGTGTCCTCTGGAGTATTGATTTTTATATTGAAACGTAAATCTGTGAGGAAAAAGGTTTCTATGAACTTGTTGAATTTGGGCGGGTGGGATCTGGACCAAAGAACAACCTATCAGTCAATTGAGAACAATATCACGGTTCCAAATCAAATCCGTCTCCCATGTCCATGTCATATGCCTAACTTAGAAACAACGTGGCACGTATTGGGCGGTGCCATTTTGTGTAGTTTTGCTTGGTACCACTTCAATCTGAGTCTCACCAGTACCCACGTTTCATGTAGATTTTAGCTAATGGTCTGCCTGGTTCAAATTTAGACCAAGTTATGGCATATGCCCCTTGACAGGTAGATCTCCTCTTCTTTTCTTTTTTGTTTTTTTTTTGTATTTTTTTGTTTTCAATCAATAGCGTTAATGGATTAAATTGTTCAGTGTTAAAGCCTTAGAGGAGAGGATGGTCGTTGGATGGAACTTGCACTATAGTACATAGACATTATTGTTTTCCGCTACTGCAGTAAAGCGTTATCTGCATTCTCTTCTTCCCTCTTCGATACTTTGATATATATACACACACATAGATAAAAAGTGATTTTCGCACACCATTTTTATCTTCTTTCACACCTCTGTTTAATCCTGACCGTTTATTTCATTTAATTTGTTCAATCCGATGATAACAAATAAGAGGTGTGAGAAGTTAAAATGAATGTGTGAAAAACACTTCCCATATAATGCACACTTTTGTGTCATTAACAAATTTGATATTAGTAGACTGATAGTGATGCAATTCTTCACAAAAAAAATATCTCCTTTCAATATAATAGATGATTGTGTGAGAAATACGCATATACAAATAATAATAACACATGATAATTACAAAGAAAATCATCAACACTTGAGCACTTAATAAAATTTAATTTCTTAATTTATAGTTTCTTATGAATGCCCATGAGTTTTAACCTACGTAATCCACGAAGTAAGCTAATAAAATAATTGCGCTTTCAAGGTTTATGAAAATTCTTTGCTAACAAAGACTTTCGACTACTTAGGAGCACCGCAGTCAAATCCATAACATGAGATATTTTTCTTTTGCCACTAGAGATAAGCTAGTTATGATACAACCTTTGACCATAAGCCAAATGCAATACAAGCCAAGAAAAAATTTCATACATCAGCAGCATGGGCAACCATATATCCAGTTTTAACATAATAAACACTCTTGCTTTGATGGTGCCTAATCAATTTATCATAATTTTGTAAACTAGGCAAAGGAATTGACACGACAAAATGGAAGCGGTTTTAGAACCCTAAAAAACTTGGACTTGGATTGTCTGCCCTCCCATTTTGGTGCCCTCCCTGTGCCCTCCTATTTTGTGTGGTCACGGTTAAGCCACGTCAATATTTTATATTATTTTTTTATAAAAATAATAAAACAAAAAGAAATAGTAATATAAAATGTTGACGTGGCTTAACCATGACCACAAAAACAGGAGGGCACGGGGAGGGCACCAAAATTAGAGGGCAGACAATCCAAGTCCAAAAAACTTGGTATATTAGATGTATAAATCCCAAAAACCATGAGCACTTGGAAGATCATTAACACAAGCGTCAATCGGTAGGATCTAGGAATGAAGAAACTCAAAAATTTGAAGATAGCGGTAGGTAAGGATCGGAACAAAGTCTATGGTCTGAGCATCTCCCACTTTACAAGGAAGCTCATGAGGATCTCCTCGGATTCTCTTTGTTGAGATTCTCACATCCTAGTCGTTCATCGTACATCATGCGATCAGTTTTCTTTAACTACTATTTATGTTTAATTTTAAATAAAAAATTTAAATAATTTCTGACCGCACAATATATAATGAATGATTAGAATATGAGAATCCCTAGGATCTCCACAATTTGGATCTGGATGGGATCCAAATCCGAGATTAGAGTCACATTTGTATCCCACATCAGCTAGAGGGAGAGTTATTTAGTACTTTATGAGCAATGATACCACACATATATCGTCGAAGCCTTTTTGTGAAATTTCATACCTATTTCTCCTGGACGGCTAAAGTGGTGGGAATATTGTCAATACCGACGGGAAGAGATCCTCTCTGGATCTCTCTCACCAAATCCTAGGAATCCGAAGATCCTGACCCTTGAAATTTAATCTAACGGCTACAATCAAGAGCTTCTCTAAAAGTTATAATAATTGTAACCGTTTAATCAAATTTCAATGATCCGGATCTCCGGATCCCTAGAACTTGGTGGGAGAGATCCGGAGTCAATCTCTTCCCAATACCGACATGTGGGTGCGTGTGGGGCCCGTGGTGTGCTTCTGCACAACAAGCTCCTTATTCAAAAATTCATATCTTTCCACATGTCAACAAAATTTCATGATGGATGTATGCATATCTCAAAAGTTGTACTTTGATGTGTGTTAACTTTTCTTTTATAGAAATTTATTAAGGAAACTTGTGGATAATAACGTTAAGCATAATGTTATGAAAGTTATATATTTATTAAGGAAACTTGTGGATAATAACTTTAAGCATAATGTTAGGTAAGTTATATATTTAGATCATATTTTTTAAAATTTATATGATGTGATTGTTGATAATAAGATTTTAATTAAATATTGATTAATGTGCAAATTTCATATTAATAACACATCACATTGTTTATAAATTTAGGCTATAAAATTAGGACAAGGATTGTCTGCCCTCCTAGTTGTGGTGCCCTTCCATACCCTCCTATTTTGTGCGGTCACGGTTAAGCCACGTCAATATTTTATATTAATTTTTTAATAAGATAATAAGACAAAAAATAATAAAAATATAAAATATTAACGTGACTTAACCATTACCGCACAAAATAGGAGGGCATGGAAGGACACACAACTAGGAGGGCAGACAATCCAAGTCCATAAAATTAGTCCACCTGACATTATTATAACATTAAAATAAACTTATGGAAGAGATTAAAAAAAAAGCTAATGGTTGTTACAATGCACGTTTTATCTTTCAATCTTAGTTATTCAATATTTTTTTTGAACAAAAAAAAAAGTTCAATTTCGTGTCATTTAAAACTAGTTTTTTTATTATTTCATTTTGTTATGTTTTTTGTTTTATTTGATTAAAGCGATGATTGATACGAATAAGAACTAGAAATAAAATGGTAGGAGGAACTAGTGGAGATCATTCGTGATAGATTCGGATATGAGTTTATTGAATTTGCGGTCCGTCGCCCATCTCTATCTTCCAATTTTAGTTTTTTTTTTCTTTTATTTTTGCTTTTTTCGTCAATATGCAAGCATCTGTCATTGTTTTTTTTTTTTTGTCAAACAAGCATCTGTCATTGTTTGTCCCCTTCAAAGTTTCAGACAAAACAAATATTAAAGGAATTTCTTTTGCGAGTCCCGACTAATTTTCTGAATCCAAAGGAAGCGGAGAAAGGCGGAATCGGAGAAAAAGTCCGAACAAACAAAAAATATCAGCAGCAAAGTAACTGATTAACAGGTGACCGGGAAATAAAGATAAAAATAATATAGGACAACCGGACAAGTCAAGAACTTGGCAGCTTCAATCATTTAAAAATAAAAAATAAAAAATTGGAAGCAATCTACATCCACACACACTCTCTGTCACTCTCTCTCACCGTTACAGTGGTCCTCTCTCTCTCTCTCTCTCTCTCTCTCACTGTTATAGTGGTAGTAGTAGGAACCATTTTTAAATGTTCATCTGTCCTTTAAATTAATACATGAAATTTTGGAAGTAGGGCATTTGTTGTATTGATTTGGTGGGTTTTCTGTTCTGGTTGTGGGTGTGCTCCTGCTCCATTGTTTGACAATTGTCCGAGTTATCCGGAACCCAACTCAGTTTGGTAGTTAGAGAGTGAGTGAGTGAAGTGGCTGACGGATGTTGAAGGGTTGTTGGCCAACTGCTTCTTAAACCCATCTCTTTGTCCCTCTGTTTCTCTTCTGTCTTCTCTCCAGATTGCTGTGGATCGATCTCGATTGAGAAAATGAATCTGAGGAGCCATTCTGGATCTTAATCTGCAAATTATATCAGTAAAATATTGCAAAACTTGAGGCTGGATTTGTCTCTATACCAAGATTCCGCCTAAGACCAGCCAGCTAGCCACCGAAGCCAGTCCTCACCCATCACCCATTTTTAGGATATTTACCCTGCTGCTCTGGAAGTACAGATTGCAGTGCGCGCGCACACACACACACACACACTCTCTCTCTCTCTCTTTCTCTCTCTGACCCCCTGAAGGACGAGGTAAGCATCAAGCATCTTAATTTGAAGTGCTTATGGGAGATGCAATTGCAGACCTATTTACCCTTTTGGAGTGAGGAGTGGCTACTTATGAGTGAGTTGGATCTGGGTCTTGTTTGAATGATTTTTCAAGTTTTCTGATGTGGCTACATTTTCGTTTCAGGTAATTTTTGAGATTGGGGGTCTCATTCGTTCATTCGTTTTTAATCATAATTCGTTGGCGAAAAGATGAAGAAGGGAGCCGTGCTGGTGGCTATTGCTGCTACAATTGGTAACCTCCTGCAAGGATGGGATAATGCCACAATTGCCGGTACTTATCCGCTACAGATTTTCGATATCAGTATCTTTTCGAGTTTAAAACTAACCCATGTTTGAAGTGAATTTTAAGCATTTCCCAGTCACAGTTATTTTATATGGTTTGTTCATTTGAATCACAGTTTAGAGCCAATATATAGTTATTTCTTGCCTCTATGTTTCCAGGGGCTATTGTTTACATAACGAAAGAATTCGACTTGGGGAGTTCTTTGGAAGGCCTTGTTGTGGCCATGTCACTCATCGGAGCAACAATTATTACAACTTGCTCAGGAGCCATATCAGATTGGATTGGTCGGCGGCCAATGTTAATAGCATCCTCAGTCTTTTATTTTGTGAGTGGTTTGGTAATGGTGTGGTCACCCAATGTCTATGTACTATGTATAGCAAGGCTGTTAGATGGATTTGGAATCGGCCTAGCAGTTACTCTCATCCCACTCTATATATCTGAAACTGCCCCACCAGATATAAGGGGATCCTTGAATACTCTTCCGCAGTTCCTTGGTTCAGGCGGCCTGTTTCTGTCCTATTGTATGGTTTTTGGGATGTCACTGATGGACTCACCAAGCTGGAGATTGATGCTTGGGGTTCTTTCCATCCCCTCTTTGATCTACTTTGGGTTAACGGTGTTTTACTTGCCTGAATCTCCTCGATGGCTTGTGAGTAAGGGCAGGATGCTTGAGGCAAAGATTGTTCTCCAGCAGTTACGTGGCACTGAAGATGTTTCTGGTTTGTTCCATGCTATTGGCTTGCCATATTTTGTTTGTATGCATAGATCCGCTTCCAGATTGCTTAGAATCCATCTCTTGTTACAGTGGACCACTTCTTAATTAGTGTTGACTCATACATTGAAAGGCGCTTGGTATTGCATACTAAAATTCATATCACAAATTCATGCAGCATTCACTGAAATTTAGTCTGATAAACCAGAGCGTTTAAAAGGCTGCATAATATCTTTATGTGTAAAAGATGCTCGGATATGCCTTCATTACTTCCTTTGGTTTCCCATTTAATGCTATTTTTATTTAGACAAATAGTTTTTCACATGTATAAAAATGGTTTAGACATTTTAGTTAATTTTTACTAATGCTCGTAGGAAACTGTATTACTTATGAAGAAATTATGTTCTCAGATGTTTTCCGTTTAGCATACCACAGCTCTCTGGTTGTTATATATAAACATAATAGAAAAACAAGTAGGAAGGTATGCACATGTTCACAAGAAGGTCCAATGGTTTCTTTCATTTTTTTTCTATTTTTTTTTTATCGAATCCAAACGCTTTCTTGAATAATGCGCAGATTGTTAGATGTTTGCTTCACATAAAAATCTGATTCGTCATCGCTGTTTCTACTTTTTGTTTTCACTTGCTTTGCCACGTATAGATTAATGCTCAGATTGTTATATGTGTGCTTCACCTCAATATTGTTTTTGTAAACCTGTTGATATTGTGCTAGGCTAGGAGTTCTAAGAGTGACAAGTACACTCAAATCTCAGATTAAGCATTTACATAACTGTCTGCATGCATAACCTGTTGATTTTGTGTAAATCTATGCCCCTTACCGTCAATATTGTCCACATTCATATCATAATTCATGCAGCATTCACTGAAATTTAGTTTGGTAAACCAGAGCGTGTAACAACAATGACAACAACAACAAAGCCTTATCCGACTATAAGGATGCATAATATCTTTATGGGCAAAAGGCTGCATAATGTCTTTATGTGTAAAAGATTGCTCAGAGATGCCCTGATTACTTCCTTTGGTTTCCCATTTAGTGTTATTTTTTATTTAGGCAATTAGTTTTCAGCTGTATAAAAATGGTTTAGACATTTAATTAATTTTTACTAATGCTTGTAGGAAAATGTAGAAATTTTCGCAGATGTTTTCTGTTTAGCATACTGCAGTTCTGTGGTTGTTATATATAAACTTCAATAGAAAAAACGAGTATAGGAAGGTATGCAGATGTTTGCACAAGGTCCAAAGGTTTCTTTGATTTTGTTTTTTGTTTTTTCGATCGAATCCAAACATTGAATAATGCTGAGATTGTTATATGTTTGCTGCACATCAATATTGTTTTCGTAAACCTGTTGATATTGTGCTAGACTAGGAGTTTTAAGAGTGACAAGTACACTCTAATATAAGATTGAGCATTTATAGAAATGTCAAGCTTTTCTATTTGTGTAAATCTATGCCCCTTTATTGTAAATGTTGCTAACACATATGGTTTATAGGTGAACTGGCTTTGCTGGTTGAAGGTCTTGGAATTGGGGGTGAAACATCAATAGAAGAGTACATAATAGGCCCAGCTGATGAGCTTGGCGATAGTCAGGATCCAGCTGACAAAGATAAAATCAAGTTATATGGACCTGAAGAAGGCCTTTCCTGGGTTGCCAGACCTGTCACTGGACAGGGTTCTCTTATTAGTCTTGTTTCTCGCCAAGGAAGCATGGTAAACCAGGGCGTGCCTTTAATGGACCCTCTTGTCACTCTGTTTGGTAGTGTTCATGAAAATTTCCCAGAGACTGCAAGTACCCGAAGCATGCTTTTCCCTAATTTTGGCAGCATGTTCAGCACAGCAGATCGGCCTAAGACTGACCAATGGGATGAAGAGAGTTTGCACGGGGAAGGTGAGGGCTATGGATCTGATGGTGCTGGGGGAGACTCAGATGACAATTTGCATAGTCCATTGATTTCACGTCAGGCAACAAGTCTGGAAAAGGATTTAGTGCCCCCTGCTTCCCATGGCAGTGCTCTAAGCATGAGGCGGCACAGCAGTCTCATGCAAGGAACAGGGGAGACATCTGGCAGCACAGGCATCGGTGGCGGATGGCAGTTGGCATGGAAGTGGTCTGAGAGAGAAGGCGAGGATGGAAAGAAGGAAGGAGGATTTAAAAGGGTATATTTGCATCAGGAGGGAGGCCCAGGCTCCCGTCGTGGGTCCCTTGTGTCACTTCCTGGTGCTGATGTTCCTACAGAAGGTGAGTTTATCCAGGCTGCTGCTCTGGTTAGTCAGCCGGCTCTTTATTCGAAAGAGCTCATGGATAAGCATCCTGTTGGACCTGCAATGGTTCATCCAGCAGAAACAGCTTCAAAAGGACCAATATGGGCTGCTCTGCTTGAACCAGGAGTTAAGCATGCATTGTTAGTTGGAATGGGAATCCAGATTCTCCAGCAGGTAGTAAATCATTACAGATAATTCTGAAGTTTTTATCTCTATCTTTTTATAAACAATAATTCTAAATACATTCACGGTTAAAGTATCTCCCTTTTTGGGCAATTAGTTAAGTTACTCTCTTTTTTCAGTAGGTAATTAACCTCAATTTGTAATCTTCACTGGGTTAAGGCTAATGACTGAAGTGTTAAATAATTGTGCAGTTTTCTGGCATAAATGGGGTTCTCTACTACACTCCTCAAATTCTTGAAGAGGCAGGCGTTGAAGTACTTCTTTCAGACTTGGGTCTCAGTTCAACGTCTTCATCCTTCCTTATAAGTGCATTCACAACATTGTTGATGCTTCCTTGTATAGCTTTGGCCATAAAGCTCATGGATATCACTGGTCGAAGGTGATTTATTCTTCTCTACTTTTATTTGTTTTTATAATCTGAGCTCAAACTCTTCGGTTAGGGGGGGCTCACATTCAAGGTCATATCTTTAGCTACATCACTTATTAATTGGAATAAGTGACAAGGAACATGTGTAGAGTTCAAATGTTAACTGGTGCATTCCATGTTGCAGGATGCTGCTGCTGACTACGATTCCAGTGTTGATAGTAGCACTCATCATTCTCGTGGTTACCAACCTTTTGACCTTGGGTTCAGTTCTTCATGCAGTACTATCAACCACTTGTGTTATCGTCTATTTCTGCGTCTTTGTCATGGCATATGGGCCAATTCCAAATATCCTGTGCTCCGAAATATTTCCCACAAGGGTGCGTGGCCTGTGCATTGCCATCTGCGCCTTGGTGTACTGGATTGGGGACATCATCGTCACTTACTCGCTACCTGTGATGCTTGATTCAATGGGCCTATCCGGTGCCTTTGGGATTTACGCAGCGGTTTGTGTCATTTCTTTTGTATTCATCTTCTTGAAGGTTCCGGAAACCAAAGGCATGCCCCTCGAAGTCATCACCGAGTTCTTTTCTGTTGGTGCAAGACAAGTTGCGGCTGCCAAAAACGAGTAATTGCAAACTCGTGCAGTGTTACTGTGGACGTCCATCTTGTCAATTGCAGTGCATTTGAATATTCAAGCAGGTTTACTCTTCAATTTTGATGCGTGTATGATAAAGTAGCTCGAGTATTTAGGATTGGAGATTATAGAGTAAGAAAGCTTAGCTGACTGGGTTGAGTCGTTGACTCTTCAATTTTCATGTCCTTATTTAAATAAACCATATTCAAGAGCCAAATGTAGTACTGGATTTGCCGAGTGTTTTTATATGGGGAGTCAGATATCTGGCGGGAATAGGGGAAGGGGGGGTCTGGAGATTCTTAGGCAGCCACTTCAGTCTCCAGTGCAACCTATGTCTTAATATGGAATAAATTAAATAGTGACCTTTAAAATCTTGTCAAACCTACTAGGCCATCTCCAAGGGAGTGCTAAAGGCCTCATTTGATTATCATGAAGAAAATATACCTCTACTAGTCCGCACAAAAATGATAAGAAAAGGGACGACTTTTCTTCGTGAGTAATCTTTAATTTGGACAAAATTGGGAGTTGTCATTCATTTCTTCCTTTAAAATGTCTTTAATATAGTGAATAGTCTTATCCAAGCTAATCCTCTCTATGAAACGAGGCCAAGGGGTTCAATATATAGTGTAGAATTATCTTCCCTCTAAATCTCATCCCCTCCAATCCCCCCCTCACTCACTTTTTTTTTTTCTTTTTTTTTTCTCTTTATAAAAAAGTCAACATTAGATATTAACATGACTTAATCGTGATTCGTGACCGTTCAAATAGAAAAGAACTGAAAAAGAAGAGAATTTGGAGAGAAGAGAATCCTCCTCCGTTCAATATTAGCCAATTTTCCAATAGTGTGCCAAACATAATCTCTCAAAAGAGTCTCGAGATGTTACTTAATACTATGGTCTAATGATATTTCTCTTTATTTGTAAGTGAAAGGTTTTAGATTCAATTTTCCCAAAAGACAAATTTAAACCAAATTGTTGCTAGCCTATTGTGAGGCTAAACTCACCCCCTCATCTTTAAATTAGATAATATCGTTTGTTCAAAAAAAATCTTAAGCAAAAAGGGCTGCCCAGAATTGTATGGCTCGTCACTGTGCAGTGGTCACCAGATGAAAAGTTGTATGGGTAGTGGGTAACTATGAGTCAGTGTGTCAGTGTGGCACACTGCATCAGTTATCACACATGTGCATAAATTTTTCATTCCCCAGATTTTCGGCGTTTGAATTTGCGGCCATGAGGGTGCCACCCCCCACTGGGATTGTTGTAGATGATCATGAGCCCACAAGGTTGTTGCAGTGGACACCAGTTATGTATTCGTGCGTAGTCTAGCATCGTCTTCCTTTATCTTCTTTCATCATTTGGCGACCCGCTCCACCCATTCAGTTTCGTGTTGAAACTTGACCTCGAGCGGTCATCCATTGCAGAATTAGTTGACAAATTATTGGAGATGAGAGAAATTGCCGAGGAATGTATCAGATGGAAGTTGTGATATATGGAACTCAATGCACACTATTTGTTGATACGTGAAGTTGAAGATAAGAGGTGTCACGTTAATAAAATTTTAGTTAGAAATTTAGATATTTGCTCATAAATCGACACACATAACTCAATTTGAAAAATGATTAAAGGACAAAATTGTCACATCGATAAGAATTTAATCAGAAATCTGGAGAGTTGCTCACGAATTGATACGTGTAACTTGAAATCATATCTGATTAATAATTAAGATTTAATTTTGATAAGGTGTCGTGTGAACTAAAAGCTTATGCGAAATCTTGCTAATTTCGACAACAACAAAAAAAAAAATTCTTGCTAAATGGCTCTCAATTCTACACGTGTCATATCTGAAATCATATGTTGAATGTATGAGTAATACATAATAATAGTTTAATTATTTTAAATAAGGGAGTTTTAATAAAAACATTTCCGGTACTGTTCACTTTTAACGAAAAACCATATTTTTACCTTTAACTGTCACTATTTTGCTATACTTTTAAAAAGGGTTTTTCGTTAAAAGAGAAGTTTTTTTGAATTTTTCGTTAGTTTTCCTTAATTGAATCATGTGAATAATACATAATAGTAGAATGTACAAGTGTTATACCATAGTTTTTCTCAATATACTAAAAATCAATAAATATTGAAAAGACTAAAATATAGCTCCTACATAATTGGAAATGAAATTATAATCCGGCACTTATTCTTTAAAAAATATATATTTTGATGAAGTAAAATGAAAAAGAGCTCGAGGCTATATTTAGCTTGGCACTGCTGGAGACGTAAAGATTTAAGATAATTTTTATGAAAAAAGATTTTGAGTAAATTACATAGTAGCCCCTCAGGTTTGAGGTCAATTACAACCTCATACAACAACTTTAAAACATTTCACTTTCATACCTCCAGTACCATTTTATTTCAAAATAACACCTCCGTTAGATTTTCCATCCATTAGTCTGTTAAATGCTGACGTGGCTGCCACATTTGTGCTGATGAGGCTGCCACGTGGCAAAAAAAAATTTTAATTTTTTTTTAATCTAATCTTCTAAATATTAAAAAAAAAAAAAAAAAAAAAACTTGAAAGCTTTACCCGCAACCCCCAAAACCAGAAACCAATTAATCCCAAACCCACCTCCCCATTAATCCCCCCAGAAACCTAGCGCAACAACCTCCTCCTCCCCCCCCCACCCCCCAACGAACCATTCCCGTCAAATCCCCCTTCCCCCGACGACCCACTCCCGTCAAATCCCACCCCCATCCCCAACGACCCACTCCCGTTAAATCCCCCTTCCCCCGACGACCCACTCCCTTCAAATCCCCCTTCCCCCGACGACCCACTCCCTTCAAATCCCACCTCCCCCCCCCCCCCGACGACCCACTCCCGTTAAATCCTCCTTCCCCCCAACCCGAGCCTCGCCTTTTCCCTGCAACCCAATCCCACAAATTCCACCTCCCAAAAATCATTCCCTTCACCATCTTCATCCCCACTCCCAATCCCAACACCACCGAACTGTGTGGATCTGAGTTCGCGGGGGGTGGGGGAAGGGGTTAATGGGATCTCAACCCAGAAAAGAAAAGCAAAAAAAAAAAAAAAAGCACAAATCTGGGATATGGGGGGTTCGCCGGGGGGGGGGGGGGGGGTTGCCGGAGAGAGAGTCAGAGAGGGAGAGAAATGAGTGAGAAAGCAGAAGGAGGAGAGAAAGTGATGGATATAGGATTGGCGTTGGGGCGAATAGAAAGCGGGAAGAAGGTAGGGATTTTGGATCTGGGGAGTTTGGGGTTTGAGAGAGAGAGTGAGGAGAGTGGGAGGAGGGTCAAACCGCTGAGGAGGAAGGCGTTGGCGGTGGTGACCCGGCGGAGTTGTGTGGGTTTTGGATCTGGGGGGTTTGGGGTTTGAGAGAGAGAGTGAGGAGAGTGGGATGAGGGTCGGGGGTTGGGTCGGAATGGGCTCAACGTTCTGGTCGTCTTCGTGGCGGTGAATTTGGGTCCTGCGCTGCATCGCGGCCTGTACCGCAGAGCTTTCTCTCTGATTCCTCTGCTCTTCACGAAGGTCCTTCGTCATCACCCGAATGGGGTATGGGTTTAGGTTTCGCGTCGGGGGGGGGGGGGCGTGGTAATGGGATCTGGGTTGGGGGGTGGTCGTATGGGGTATGGGTTTCGCGGGGATATGGGATCTGGGTTGTTCTCTGGTTTTTTTTTTTTTCCTTCAAAGGTGCAGGTATGGGGTGGGGGAAGATGGGAGCAGGGAAGAAGAAGGCTGATAGGGGTTCACGGGGGTGGGGTTTTGTTCAGATTCTGGGTTTTTATTTTTTTTTTATTTTTTTTTAATTTAGAAGATTTAGGTATTTTTAAAAAAAAATTAAAAAATTATTTTTTTTTGCCACGTGGCAGCCTCATCAGCACAAATGTGGCAGCCACGTCAGCATTTAACAGACTAATGAATGGAAAATCTAACGGAGGTGTTATTTTGAAATAAAATGGTACTGGATGTATGAAAGTGAAATGTTTTAAAGTTGTTGTATGGGGTTGTAATTGACCTCAAACCTGAGGGGCTACTATGTAATTTACTCAAAGATTTTGGTTAAGTTTATTTTAATAAAAAACAATGTTATAATTTTATTTAATAAAAAAGACTTAAATTTTAATAAAAATGACAAAAGAACTTAAAACTTAATGAAAAAGACATAATTTTAATATTAAAAAAATTAAAATAAAAAAAACTGACTCGCATGAACTGTTTATGAAACTTATGATATTGTTTATGAAATTTAACGGTACTACACTATTTATGAAACTTAATACACTGTTTATGAAACTTAACGGTTCTACACTGTTCATGAAATTTAACGGTACTACACTATTGGTAGATGAAGATTAATTATATATGTAGTTATATAATAATATATATGTGTAAAAACAATAGAAAATTCCTAATCCTCCTTTTGCGTATGTAATCTACAAGGGACGAATGTGACTAAATTCTTGCACAAGCAGTCTAAATACAGATGCGAAGAAAATATTGAAATATATAAAATTGTTAGAGAGAAAGAGGAGAGGCGTTGTCAAGATAATTTGAAAAATCATATTGTTAATCATGAGATATTGCCTGAACAACATCCTCAAAATATTTTCTGAGACTTGGATGAAGTTGTGAAAAAATTGGTATATTTTTAATAGTAGTGGTTCAGTTCATCATGTTCCCCAGCAGAGAATGTTAATCATTATTTTTAAAATGCTTTTGCCTTAGATGGAACTGATAAAACATTACGTATCTTTGTACAAGACTGCAGGTTATCAATTTCGTAGTCGGGATCAACGACATAAACGTGATGGCCGGGGCCGTTTTAAAAGTAAATGTATTGTCGTTTTTCTAGATCTAAATGTTAGGATATTGCCAGATGGCATATTAGGATGATGATATCCGTACAAGGTTGTTAGTAGTTAGTTACTCGTTAACAGATAAATAGCAGATTGTAAAGATAGAAAGGCAGTTAATGAAATTGTATTGTTGTTCTCCTGTTCTGTTACCTATCTCTCTGTGCAATTGTGGAAGATGTATTGAATCCCAGCTAATGAAATTGTATTGTCGTTTTTTTTTATTGAATCCCAGCTTCAAACGATTCAACAATCTAACATTTAATCTAACAAATTTATCGTTTGACAAAAAAAAAAAAAAAAAAATTGATTCAACAATTGCTCAATACACCAAATTAATGCTTTATATAATTAGCTAGCTCGCGGCATGTGCATATTTTCAAGAAACTCGACCTTTATCTGGTCATCAAAACCTTCCCCTTTGATCTTCTCGTAGCTCCTTCTCATCCAAAGCATGTCAAAATGGCAAAGCAAATCGTTCTAGGGCCGGCAAGGCCATCATTATATCGAAGTCAAAACAACAATAAACATGTGGATGATTCAGTTTCACCATAACTACTAACTGACCTTCGCTGTATTCAAGCACTGAAATCAGTAAATTTAAATTTAAACACATAAGATAAAGTAGGGGAGTACGCACCATTGTAGAGCGTTATACTGAGATCTACTAGAACAGTAAGAGATGAAACTACAACACCGTTCAATATACATTTCATCCTTTACTTTAAAACCGGTATCTGAACTGGCTACATCATATCCCAAAACTTGAAATTCTCAATTAATATCTAGACCTGCTAATTACATACAACTCAGAATTCAAGCTTGTGTAGCAATTTGACAGACGACAAATACAAACACAAGCCAAGATCATATTCAGTCATGCATTTCCTCATAAGGTGGCACACTGCGAGATGAATTTGGGGCACGTTCTGATAATGGTGGATTGAAGTTACCTGATTGCTTATTGATGCGGCTTTCTTCCCCACGGTCAGGTGACTTTGGACCTGACTTGAATGCATTCGTAAAATCACTATCATCGCTAGAGTCATTCACTAACCTGTTCAACTTTTGCTCCTACGAAATGAAAATCCAGAAATTGTCAAGATGAATTATTGCAATATTAGTCGAAGCAAAGGAAATTCCTTTCCCCTTGTGCCGAAAACTGTGATGATGAATTACAGATACTTACCCTCTGCAGTGCTTCATGCTCAGCTTGAATTCGAAATGGAACACCGTGTTTTTGATACACATTGTTTTGTGCCAAGTCTTCGTCAATGTCACCAACAGTGGTTGCAAAAGGATGATTGGCAGGAATCCACCTAACCGTATCAGGGTCAACATCCGGCGGTATTGAATCCCCTTCCTTAAGGAAAATTGTAGGTCTCTTCCACTGGTAAGCGCGCGACCTCCTTTTCTGATGGACAACTTGCTGCTCCTTTGTAAGCGTAACAGGGGCTAGGCGATAAACCTTTCCGCACATCTCTACAGTTGAATTTCCTTTACCAAGCTTGACCAGTGGATTATTGAACGGGTCATCATACTTGAGAGGCGTTGAACTGTGAAATAAACGATCGGAATTTAAGTCTTCACAGTTATCGTCTCATCAAAGATTATTATACAAAGACCATGAGAAAACAAGTGTGATAAGGATTGAAATCATACATGCCTCTTCTATCAGACCTAAGCTGGCCGCGTCTAACAAGATCAGCGACAGAGCCAGGGCGGTCGTACTTAGATTTCCTAACCACAAACACTCTCACAGCAATGACCACAAATGCAGTTGCTATACACAAACCAATTGCCAAATCGAATCCCTCTCGTTGTCGCATCTGATCATTATCCCGAAAAGAAAGCATATTACAGTTAAACCAGTCGCAATGCATAGACCGCAAGCCAATGTACACGTTGTACAGACACTGAAACAAAAACCCAGCAAGAAAAAAACATTCCCGTAAGAGAAACCCTAATATTAGTAATGAAAATGTTACCGAAAAGACCAATGGGGTGACGGAGCTGATCATTCCCTGCAATTTTCCGATTGAGTCTTTGAGATTTGTTATGGTAATTTTGTTCTCAGTCTTCGCTACCTCACCATTAGGAGATGTGTGGTCGTCACCAGCAGAACCAACCGAGCCGTCAATGGCTCTCAGTGGAAACCTCTCACTGGATTTCAGTCCCCGAACCCGGCCGAATTCGGGTCTAAGTTTCAGTAGGAGTGAAGGGGTCCGATGGTTTGAGTTTGAGCCCCAAATCGAGGGCTATGATTCGGAATTCAAAGCCAAAATTAAAACGGTGAGAAATTGAAACAAATAATTTTGTGAAATTTGGTATCGTGATTGCAAAGGGCGCCATGTATGACAGAGGAGATGAAAGCGCGTTCAGAAACATACCTGGAAGGATAGCAACTGGAATTGGAGAGAAGAAATGGAAGCCATTACATTAGAGGATGACTGGGTCTAGTGCTTCAGTATCATATCTGAGAATGAATTAGAGCAATTTATTTTAATTTTTGCTAAATTGGCTAGTAAATAGTGTAAAAAAACACGAAGAAGATATTTTAGCTAAGTATTTAATTACGAGTTTAAAAAATTTAAACGACTTTACAGATATTATTCAACTCATACAGCTCTATATGCATTCAATTATGATTGAATTTTAAGACGATTTTTTAAAAAGAAAAACTTTAATTAGAGAGATTTTATAATGTTTTTTAAGCGTTAGAAAATTACGCCCCAACTCCTAGTAATTTTACCTAAAGTTCACATAAAATGTATGATACTTCAGTAAACTTTATGGATTTATAAATCTTTCATAGTCTTTCAAAATCTTAAAACATCTCCATCATCGAAATACTGAGATTTTAACCGATATAAATCTTTCAAAATTTTAAAACATCTCCATCATCGAAACACTGAGATTTAAATGAATAATTTTTAGGTATTAACTAATTTTTATTCTTGAAAAAAATAAATTTATTAAAGGAAAAAAAAATCTAGGGCCACGAATAAATACTTAATCAAATCACTTAATTTTAAATAAGAGTAAAATGTCGGTTTACCCCCTGAACTTTCACCTCACTTTTGATTTCCCCCCTGAACTTTTCCATTGGAAAATTAAGGACTCAAACTAATTTTTTTAGCCAATTTGCCCCATACCGTTAGTTTTTCATATATTTCATCCATATTTCCGTTAAGTGAGACCATGTGCACAACATGTGAGGGTAGTTAAGTTATTTCACTCTTAAAAATGATTAAAAAACTGAAAATAATAAAAAAAGCAAAACTTTCCCTCTATTTTTTCCCGCTAATTCCTATCCTCGATTTTATTTTTCCCTCTCATTCCTATGCATGAGAAATGACATATGGTGTTATTGTCTACCATTTTTATTTTCTCTAACAAATTAATAATTTGACAAATGCTAATGGTGCTATTGTCTCCAAAGCAGTGCATTAATATAAGAAACCCTAGTCTTTTTTATGGACATGTTTCTTATATTAATGCACTGCTTTGGAGACAATAACACCATGAGCATTTGTCAAATTATTAATTTGTTAGAGAAAATAAAAATGGTAGTACATGCTTCAAAAAAAAAGATTAACTTAGCTACTTATGAAGACAATAACACCATATGTTATTTCTCATGCATAGGAATGAGAGGGAAAATTAAAATTGAGGATAGGAATTAGCGGGAAAAAATAGAGGGAAAATTATTATTATTATTTATTTTCAGTTTTTAATCATTTTTAAATTGAAATGACTTAACTATACTCACATGTTATGCACATGGTCTCACTTAACGGAAATATGGATGGAATATATGAAAAACTAACGGTAGGGGGCAAATTGGCTAAAAAAATTAGTTTGAGTCCTTAATTTTCTAATAGAAAAGTTCAGGGGGGAAATCGAAAGTGAGGTGAAAGTTCAGGGGGTAAACTGATAGTTTACCCTTTTAAATAAATCAGTTAGCTTTAATTATAAAGATTCACCAAAAGCACCTTTTGCCCTTCTAAGACCTCCCAAATGAATTTTTATCTTAAGATAAATAAAGAATATTAGTGAATTTTTATCTTAACAGTGGAGTTGATTTTTTTAATTCTTTCTAAATTATAATTTAAAACTCATTTAGAGAGTCTATTAGAGATTTAAAAATGGAGTAAAGTTACCAAAATAACACAGGGCGGCCAGTAGTTTGTGAAATTTGGTATCGTGATTGCAAAAGGCGCCATGTATGACAGAGGAGATGCAAGCGCGTTCAGAAACATACCTGGAAGGATAGCAACTGGAATTGGAGAGAAGAAATGGAAGCCATTACATTAGAGGATGACTGGGTCTAGTGCTTCAGTATGATATCTGAGAATGAATTAGAGCAATTTATTTTAATTTTGGCTAAATTAGCTAGTAAATAGTGTAAAAAAACACGAAGAAGATATTTTAGCTAAGTATTTAATTACGAGTTTAAAAATTTTAAACGACTTTACAGATATTATTCAACTCATACAGCTCTATATCCATTCAATTATGATTGAATTTTAAGACAATTTTTAAAAAGAAAAACTTTAATTAGAGAGATTTTATAATGTTTTTTAAGCGTTAGAAAATTACACCCCAACTCCTAGTAATTTTACCTAAAGTTCACATAAAATGTATGAAACTTCAGTAAACTTTATGGATTTATAAATCTTTCAGTCTTTCAAAATCTCAAAACATCTCCATCTTTGAAACACTAAGATTTTAACTGATATAAATCTTTCAAAATCTTAAAACATCTCCATCGGCGAAACACTGAGATTTAACCGAATAATTTTTAGGTATTAACTAATTTTTATTCTCAATAAAAATAAATTTATTAAAGGAAAAAAAAATCTAGGGCCACGAATAAATACTTAATCAAATCACTTAATTTTAAATAAATCAGTTAGCTTTAATTATAAAGATTCACCAAAAGCACCTTTTGCCCTTCTAAGACCTCCCAAATGAATTTTTATCTTAAGATAAATAAAGAATATTAGTGAATTTTTATCTTAACAGTGGAGTTGATTTTTTTAATTCTTTCTAAATTATAATTGAAAACTCATTTAGAGAGTATTAGAGATTTAAAAATGGAGTAAAGTTACCAAAATAACACAGGGCGGCCAGTAGTTTGAGATAAATTTTAAGCTTGTATTGGGAAGAGGATCCTCTCCTGAGCTCAGGATGGGGGTTATTCTGATCACGAAATTTGGACTGTTCAAATTTAATCCAACAGCTCGAAACAGGAGGTCCTCTAAAAGTTATAATAATTACAATCATTAGATTAAATTTGAACGGTTAAAATTTCATGATCAAGACGATTCTCATCCTGAACTCAGGAGAGGATCCTCTTCCCTTGTATTGTACATGTATGGTACGATGATAGTTAATAGAGGCAGAAATGTCCCAATGAATCTTCTTGACCCCTCAAAAAGTTGGACTGCTTTGCTAAGTCTCCCCAACTAATCCTTGTTTTTTTCTTCCTTTTTTCAAACAAACGATATTATCTACACTAAAAATAATTTTAATGTGATTTAAATTTGTGTTTTCGAAATTGTGTTTTGGGAAATTGACAGTAATTCTCCGAAAAATTACCGCGAAGCAAAGTTTAGCAAACAAGGATTTTTGTATGTTTACCACCACCGTCGCTGACGCTGTCTCCTTCTCCCTCAGATTCAAAGTCATAATTCTACTTCCTTGAGATTCAAAATCAAACCTTGAGAAGCCTAGAGGGCCCAAAAGCCATGGCAGTTACTTACGCTGCTCCTTCCTCACTTATGCGTTTGCTATAAACCCTAATCCCAACTTCCTCCCCTCCCACTCAAATTAATTGTTTCTCCCTCAAAATTCAAACCCTTCTGAATTTCCTTCTCCGCTACACGAACTTATGGGCACAGGTATCTCCCATAAACCCTAATTATTCGTTGCTTTTTCTTCATACCCTTTGGCTTTTGCTTCTTCACATTTAGATGCTATAATTTGGTAATGTATTTTGACGATTTTTCGAAACAAAATTAGTGGTTCTAATTGCATTAATCATTTGCTTACTCTTGCTTTAATTTGTTTATAAACATTTTCTAATTTGGTTGATGAATTCCAGCTCGTAATTTGACGGAGGAAGAGAGAAAGAGGGGCAGGGAAATTACTTGGGATGATAAGGAAGTCTGCGGGCACTATTTGGTTCGGTTTTGTCCGTTCCATCTCTTCGCCAATACTCGAAGCGATCTAGGTGCATTGCTTTTAAATTTCGTGTTGAATTGCACCTGTTCAAACTATTTAGTTGCTGAGAAAGAGCAAGCAAGAAATGTCTGAATTGGGATTCGATTCCCGAATCATTTGCTTTTCGGATTTTTGGAGAGTATAACACATCACTGACACCAAATCTTTTGTTTATCAGGACAGTGCCCTAAAATCCATGACCCGAAGTTGAAGGAAAGGTGACTAACTGGACATTTTATTTAGATTAGGATTTTCTTGTGGGAATTGTTTCTTGAGGTGTCATATTACCCTTTTTTTATACATCTAGATCGAATGCAATTAAAGGAATTATCTTTTCTTCTTTCATGTTAAGTTAATTGGTTGTACTGGATTTGCTACAAAATATCCATTTTATGCATACAGATTCATACGTGTGGAAAAACTTCAAAATACTTCAACCAATTGCATGTCGCATGTTGCAATACTTCAATGTTGCTCCAATGTATGCATACTTAGCAGGTTCATACATTTGTGTACAATTGCTTTCATTAAGCGTTTATAAGAGTATCTAGACTGTTTGTTGAAACTCGAAGTTTAGTTTTCAAAATCAGATGATAATCTGAGGTCATTAAATACGCTGTCTTCCATTTCATCAGAATTTTACAAACTTACTGACTGCCTTTTCATCATAAATCCATCAGCTACTGCCTTTTATTTTCCTTCAAGGACCCCCTTTTTCTACCTGCTATTGGACTGATTATTTTCTCCCTTTTAGTTTTAAGTGTTACTTTTTATTTTCTTATTATAGTTTTGAGAAGTCACCACAGCATGATGCATATGTGCCCAAGTTTGAAGCCGAACTTGCTCAGTTTTGTGAGATGTTGGTAAGTTGCACTTCTTTCCATTGGGTGATGATCAGGAATTATTCACCTATATTTATGCTCAATGAAAATAAAAATATTCACCTGTATTTCTTTGTCATATCGCAGGTGATGGATTTGGATAGAAGAGTAAGACGTGAGCGAGAACACCGTCACCAAGAGGTGGAACCTGCACTACCACATCCACTGTCAATTGAAAAGTCCAAACATTTGTTTATTTTGGAGGATAAGTTAAAGAAGTTGCTTGAACAAGTGGAGGCCCTTGGTGAATCCAGCAAGATGGATGAAGCTGAAGTGTCCGTGAGAGAGGTGTCGCTATTCTTGCCTGATGTATATGTTATAATGTTAAGCATTTGTTTCCAAGTTTTGGGGGGAAAAAAAAAAAGAATTAAAAATCGTGTGGACTAACAAATATTTTAATCCTATAACAGATGTCCAATAAAATTGTTGTGGAGAATCCTCAAGTTGGTCAGGGCCGTCAGGCTCAGGGTGGTTCAAGTGCCCCTACTCTTTTTGGTAATATCCAAACAAACTGGTCCAGTGTTATACTCCAGCAGATCTCAGTCTACGGTATAGCTGCTGGTTACTGCTTATCTGCCTCATTGCTTTCCATTATCAACAAGTGGGCTGTCGTGAAATTTCCTTATCCTGGGGCCCTAACTGCTTTACAGTATTTTACAAGTGCTATGGGGGTCCTTGTATGTGGCTGGCTTAAGTTGCTAGAACATGATTCGCTTGACCTTCTTACTATGTGGCGCTTCCTACCAGCAGCAGTTATATTCTACCTCTCTCTCTTCACCAACAGTGAGCTCCTTCTTCATGCTAACGTTGACACTTTTATTGTCTTTCGTTCAGTTGTCCCAATCTTTGTTGCAATAGGAGAGACTCTCTTCTTGCACCAACCATGGCCATCAATAAGGACATGGGCCTCACTAGCCACTATTTTTGGAGGAAGTGTGATTTATGTGCTTACAGATTACCAGTTCACAGTCACGGCTTATAGTTGGGCTCTAGCTTACTTGGTAAGCATGTCCATAGATTTTGTCTACATAAAGCATGTGGTAATGACCATCGGCTTAAACACATGGGGTCTTGTATTGTATAACAATCTTGAGGCTCTCCTACTGTTCCCGCTGGAACTACTTGTAATGGGTGAATTGAAGAAGATTAAGCATGAAATCACGGATGAATCAGATTGGTATTCTTTTGATGTGCTTTTGCCAGTGGGGTTATCATGTTTATTTGGTTTGTCTATCTCTTTCTTTGGGTTTTCTTGCCGAAGGGCAATTTCTGCAACTGGATTTACTGTTCTTGGTATAGTGAACAAGCTATTGACTGTTGTGATTAATCTGATTATTTGGGACAAGCATTCAACCATAGTTGGCACAGTGGGGCTGTTAATATGTATGCTAGGCGGTGTTATGTATCAGCAATCTACAAGCAACAAGCCTAAGGTTGTAAATCAGGTGAAAGCACAAGAGGCGGAGGAAGAACAACAAAAGTTAATTGAGATGAACTCCAACTTAGAAAGCAATAGCAATGAGAAATGGAATGCTGAATCAGAACAGGGAAATTGAGAGAAGGAATTTTCAAGAGGTAATATTGTTCTATACTTTGCTTCTGGGTTTTAATTTCCTCTGGTCCAAAATTTATTGATTAGTAAATCTCCGGTGGGAACTTCTCATCGAGATGACTCAAGTTTCAAGCTTCACAGAATGCCTGTGATGGATATGTGGACAAAGATAAGCATTGTCATGACAACTTGGTTAATTGAATTAGTTGTTAGCCAGAAAACTCTCTGTACTGATAATTTTATTGTTCAAGTCGAGGATACTACATTTATTCACCTTGGGAACACGCTGTCAGACGAAATTTTGCATTCTTTTGTTTTGTAAACTTGTATTCATCAGATCAGATAGTCTCGTCTCAATAGCAATACCATATTTCTTTCCTATCATCATAGATTCATAGCTTATTGCTTTTAACTGTGTGCTTGTTAAAGTAACTGAAGGCAGTGTTGGCTTTTAACTGTGTTTAATTCGATTAAAAGTTTTGAGTGAGCATGAACGGGCGTAGTTAACTAGTTTTAAATTACCAAATTGTAATTGAGAGGGAATTTTTTGTTATATTTCCGAATATGTTCTTGTTTACATTTTTCGTTGCTATCTAGTTTTAATAGATGAGCAAATAACCCCCAATTTATGGTCAAATTTCAAATCTTCCCCTCCTCCCCTACATAAAGATAATTAGACAAACTTGTGGATTGATACACTATATAGGCTTGGTAAAATTGTTAATGTCTTAAATTATTTGAACTACCCTATCTATAAAACTTGGTACCTTCAAATGTTTTTAATTCAAAAGGTGATTTTCTCCCCATGTGACCATGTCCTACTAACTTGAGGGCTTAGGGTGTAATTGTATCTCAACATGAGGCGAAATTTTTTATTGTGACAGGAACACGAGTGGTACATCACGTGTTTTTATGTAAGTGGTGGAAATTTTTATTTTTTAAATTATTAACTTTTTAACACACATATCATACCATTTGTATAGTGACACGTGATATATCATCTCGTGTGCCGATCATACTGAAAAATCTCTCTAGCATAAGGTGACTATGAATTGTTCATTCATCATATAAACAGTCATTTTAAAGTTGTATTCATAAAACCCAGGTCCATTTAACTCATTTATTTTCAATAAATTTGTTTCTATTCAATAAATGGGTAAATAAAAATTTTGGAATAAAAAAAAAAAGAAGTTGGCCCGGGGGATGAGTAAATGGGAATCAAAGCACTAATCGTGCTGTTAAGTATGTATAATTTATAAACTTGACACACAATTATCAACTAAGGATCTGTGGCGTAATGGTTTGCTATCCACCGAGAAATGTAAATCAAGGTTATGCAAAGCTCAACTCGGCCTGCCTTTCTTTTGGTGCCTTTGTGGCTAGGTTAGTGATGTTTCGGTGATGCACGACTCGTGAGGGAGCCTGCTTTGTAAAGTTGCATTGCTCTGTTATTCATTTCTTTGGCCTTATCTGTGGTTTTAATCAGAATATCAGTTGACTTAAAAAAATAATAAAAAACCAAAATACATTGTCCAACACAAAAGGGATTGATAATAAGTGATCTGAGTCATTTATGGGTTATTTGATAACTATTTCGTTTGTAGTTTTTAATTTTTATTCATTTCTTTTGAAAACTGAAATCTTATTTGGTAACTATTCTCAATTTTCAAAACAATGAAAACCTCATGTATATGTGTGTGTGCGCGCGAGCACGCGCGTGGGGGGTAATTTTGACATTTCGGGCGTTCAATACACTATCTATATATTGTAGATAATGTTGAAAATGCTGGTGGGTTAGTGAATGCCCACAATGATATTGAAAACATTGGTAGATTTTTCAATACCCACACAGATTGGATTTTCAACATTGGCAGATTAATGAAAACATTGGCAGTGTTGAGATGTGGACTTTGGAAATGAAGGAGATCGTTTTTCAAAAGATGTATTGTAAATTTCAAACTGTAGTAATACGGAGTTGCTCTATAAATAGAGCGCTCCGATTGCTGTTAAAAGATAGAGTGATATACTGAGAAGAAAGGAAAGATTAATAACTTCAGTATCTATTCCTCCCTCTTTATTTGTCATCCCCTTATGCTATAGTTTCAATGTGATATTTTACATCTGCTTCGCTCCTGTTACTAGTAAAGATTATCTCTATAACTTTTACATATTTATAATAGATAAGATATTGTGAATCGTTCTATTTCAACTATTCACTTTTGTTTTCTTGTGTTACTAGAGTGGCTAATTTCTCTTGTTTTAAAGGGTGTTCTAGGGAAGATGTCAAAAGAATGGGGTTACTTTGATAAGTTGGGTGGGTCATAAAGCTTGCTTTACTCAACGGTTCCGAAAAGAAGGGAATAAATGGCTTGTGAATAAAGAACTGTTAGCATAATATAGAGGATCTGCTTAATTTTGTCTGTTTTAGGATAAATATGCCTTCTAAGTTAGTGGATTAGCGAATATTAACACATAGACATATCATTGAGTTGTTGCCTTGTATCATTGGAAGAAATTTATAAGTTAGAATTTAACATATAACTCATACAACGTAATTGATTTGCGTGATTTGGCTTATTTTAAATTTTAAGTGAAAACACAGCAATAAGTAAAGAAACTTCAAATTCAAACACAAACCAAACAGACAAAAGACAAAATGGAAAAAAGGTAGGGTTTTCAAAACTTTCAATGTGAGGGCCGAATGATCCATCTCTCAATCTGTATTTGGTTAGACAAATTGCGGAGGACATCAAGGTGTTATTCCCAACAATCATTGAGGCTACCTTTTTTTTCACACTCGCCGCCAAGCTAACGTTGTTGCCCAAAAGCTCGCACGTTTGGTCTTTCTTTGAGTCAAGTTTGTGAATGGTATACAAGTTTAATCTTAGATTTACTTGTTGAGGAAAATTTGTTACCTTGATTTGGCTTTTGTAATGGATCTCTGTAATGAGTTTTGATTAATGAATCCACTATCGTTTCCTTAAAATAAAAGAAAAAAAAACCTTGATATTGTACTGATTCTGAACGAAGAATATTAGCTCCTCACTGGTGGTAGCTTCTGATTTGAATAATACCAAGGAGTGGGTTGTATTAATACAAATACTGAAATACAATAGGCCCACATTTGTTTTTCTTTTTGAAATGAATATAGCAATCACGTTGAGTCATGTTCGAAAAATCAATCATTTGTCCAAAAGAAGTTTGCATGAGAGAGTATCTCTCATTATTTTGGTAAGTGTAACTTTCAGTGTTAATTAATTTGTAGCAGCTAATTACAATTAACATTAGATCAAATCAAATGTCTTTTTAATTCGGTACGCGAAAAGATAAACTTAAAAAAAAAAATTGCCGTACTTATATTAAACAAATATTCAATACTTTAACCATTTCACTAGAAAAAAAAGAAAAGAGTTTTTAAATAACAAACTGAACTTTACAAATTGAGAATAAGATGATCAATTGTAGTGAACATGAAAAATTGAATTAAATTAAATAATAGAAAAATAGAATTAGGTAGAATAATTTTTATTACTTACTTTATATCGAGTACACTGTACAACAAACAATGGAAATAAAATATCACAAATCAATTACAACAAAATCAGGTCTAATTAAAGTCCTTGAATGGTGGGATTATTATGATTTCAATCATCATCTCCTTCAACGGATCTAAGTGTTAAAGGCAAATTAATTAAGAGTAACCCCCACACTTGTGGCACTTATTAGAGATCTCCGGAACCTGACGGCAGGACGGGCAGGACGAGTGCGACCGGAGCCACGTGTCGATGCACGCAACGTGGAAGCCGTGGCCACACTGCGGAAGCTCCCGGATCTCGTCCCCGGAGGCGAACTCGGTGAGGCAGATGGCGCACTCCGTGAACTTGGAAGTGCAGTCCGCCGTGTACGTAAGCTTCGGGAGAGAGCGTAGGACCTTTTTCTTCAAGCCCTTATTTGGCGGCGGTGGCGGAGGAAGAGGAGGTGTGGTAGTTGTGGCGGCAGCGGTGAGGCGGCGAAGCCAGACGCAGCGAGCGATGACGACGAGGCCGAGGACGCAGACGAGAGCGCAGAAGAGGGCGAGGAGGACTAAAGCGGAGTCTGAGCCCATGGTGGGGGAGGACGAGGGTTCATCTTCCGGTCCGGAAAACAGCGAGGAAGGCTTGAAGGCGCTTAACAATCTCAAAGGGCGAGTCATGTCGAGAGATGGGGTTTGTTGAGTTAGTTGGTAGTTGCGAAAGTGTGCGAGAAACGTTTTTATAGGTAACATTCAGCTTTGGCTGTTGACTCCTTGTCAACTTGTCGGAGCTGGATCCTTCCTATTACGACAAACAAGAAAATAAATGAAATCATAGAGATAAACTGACCTACTTTTTTTTATATTTTTGATATCACTCTTTACTGCTTCTAACTATGCACTAGTTACAGGGCTGTCTTCCGATTTTATTAGCGAGTAATGTTGTTCAGACACACAATGATAACATCAAAATAGAATTCGACATTTCTAAATTTCTAATCGAAGAATCATATAAATGGATGAACCAAGCCGATTTGGAGTTAATATTTATTAATTTCGGTTGAAAAACCATAGCAAATGATATATCAAACTATACATGATACTAAAATATAATCAGAACTGTTCAATTTCTTATCATCATTTATAGATGATCCCTACAAAAGAAAATATTCGAACCATAGATATGCAGTCTTCCAAATATATAGAACAAAATAACGGTGTTAGTGCCAAATAACATACTCTCAATGAACCGTTCATTTGTTTGATATATTTAGATAATGATTAACAACTGAAAATTTACAATTATGAAACCACGACTGTAAAAACAAGTTATTTGCCAAAGGGTGAATATGCTATTCAACCATCAATTTGTTTAATATATTTAGATGGCTAAATGATATTAGATTCAAATTGACTTATTTTTTATATGAACGATCTTTAAATGAAGATTAAGAAATAAAACAGTTTCAATAATGAAATTTTTACGTCATTCACAAAGTATAAATATTGTAACATGTCGGTGTCAACTATTTCAGTGTATTCAATGACTTGATCATTTTCCAAATGAACTAAGCACATTTTTATTCATTTTATACTTCAAATATGTGGATTTCTTACGTGAGCTATTTTGTATACAAGAGAACACAAATGATCTTTAAATGAAGATTAAGAAATTAAACAGTTCTGATAATGAAATTTTTACGATAAGACTACGTCATTCACAAAGTATAAATATTGTAACATGTTGGGGTCAACTATTTCAGTGTATTCAATGACTTGATCACTTTCCAAATGAACTAAGCACGTTTTTATTCATTTTATACTTCAAATATGTGGATTTCTTACGTGAGCTATTTTGTATACAAGAGAACACTATCTCCTCCCCAGTCTCCACTAGCATTCTATCCTTTTATCTCACTTATTAATTTAATTATATTACGTACAGAGTTAATGGTACCGGATAATTATAAAAGGAGAATGTATTTGTTTTGTATACAAGAAAAAGACAAGACAAGGCTTCTCCACTATCCCTCCCCTTCCCTGGTGTTCGGGAAGTGGACAATAGTATGATATGATTCGTCTTTGTATCCCAAAGTGGTTTGGAATGCAGCTGGACCGTTAAATGTGCTCAATTAGGAGTGCAGTTTGGTTCAAAACCATTTGGGATCCTTTGGACGGTTTGGTGGCATGAATAAGTGCATTTTTGGTCACTACCCTAAATTATAAATGGTGGTAATGCTTATTATTATACTAATTATCATCATATTAGTTTAAATTTTAAAATTTGCTCACTACCCTAAATTATAAATGTGCTGCATTTATGATGGCCCAAGAGCTGGGTACAAATCAGCTCGAATTGAAATATGATTATGAATAGTTAGTGCTTGTTATTGCTGCTTAGATGTTAGCTTTGTTGTCTGTTTTTCTTATTGCGACAGCTATTTGTTGCTTGTTTGTATTTTTAGCTACTCTTTGCTACTTGTATTCTCTTTTTCTCATCGATATATTTTACTTATCCAAAAAAAAGAAAAAATCAGCTCGAATTGGAGGGAGACGCAGCCTTGGTTGTTGCTGCGCTCTCTCTTCAAAAGGATGATGATATGTCTTTGTGGGGAGCTATAATTCAGGAGACACGTTATTACCTACACTCCATTCCACAAACCAGAATCAAGCATATGTGGAGAGGGTCGAAAAAGGTTGCTCACAGATTGGCGCAGTTGCGATCTACTCTAGATCAAAGACGAGTTTGGTTCGAGGAACTGCCTAATGTACAATTTTGTCCGAGTTGAAATCTTCGACAGAGTTTTTATCGAGGCCTAGTAAATATGCACCCTATCCTACCATATGTACGACTTCTATATTATATCAATTAATACTGTACTCTTTATAAAAAATAGATAGATTAAATTGAACTCATCCAATAATAATTAACAGGATAATGCACAAAAATATTTCCAGCACGAATATGATATGATTAGAGAAATTGAAATCGACTAGAATATTGGAGATGTTATTTGGTTTGTTAAAGTCCCACTCTCTCTCATCCACTTGAGTCGAATGGATGGCGATTGCAGTCGATTTGGCAATTGATTCAATTGAAAATTTGAAACAATGAGTTTCGAGATTTTGAATTTCTTTATTACCATATATGATATTATTTACATTAAGGGTTGAGGAAGTGGGCTTAACCTTACAATCAGATAACCATAATAATTTAGTTCGAATTGCCTTTGGCAATAATCGAACTTAATATCTTTTACGTATAAGTGAAGAATAATACCACATGACGGTAATACTAATTGACTTTTAGGGAGTTACACATGACCTCAGTACCTGTGTGCACCAAACGCAGGACAAGACTTCCCATCTTATCACTCCAACACTAACCCATCCCTTCCAAAATGGAGGTGAAATCGAATCAAACAGAAAGTATGAAGAATCAAATTGAAACTCCGTCACCAAACATTAAAATGGAAACTTCATCGCCAGCCAGACCATTCTATTTCCTAGGATACAGCTACAAATCAAATTTTCAATCCTAGCCCAAACTCACAATCCGGTTGAGTTGCCTGCACCAAATTGAAACTCTCAGCCGAATCCCAACCTAATCGGTCCGAAATACAGTCTGATCCCTGTTGAGACCGAACCGATTCTTTGGTTTAGCGCTTTGACCATCAGTGGATTCCAGTATGGTAACTCAATTGAACTTTCAGCAACTATGGTATGGCAAAAGCTATGAATATAAAAAATATAAGCCAAAAGAATCGGATAATTGACCACTAAATGTTGCACTTTGCTTTTCAATGTTAAGTTTTAGCACAATGGCCTGCCAATTATAAGTAAATACAGTACAACAACGTTTTGCAACAACACATCTGACCTACAAAAGTTCCCCCTTCTCACAAGTCAAACCTCACATTCCATTTACCATTACCATTGGCATTGAATGTCCAATTGTTTTCCCTGATCTGCATATATGGAACCTGAAAAAGGCGGAAAAATAATAAATACTAAGTGGAAAGTTCAATGTCGCCTTTAACTACAATTTACAAGGAAATGATTCAAAACTGGAACTGAGTTTTTTGACAAACAATAGGATAATTAATTAAATTCATCTAAACTACAGGGATGGGTATTCGATATTGGGAACTGAGATTGATCAAATTAGCTCCATTATTTCATTCAGTCCACCAAAAGTGCAATACAAAGAGAAGATGCTAATCTTCTAGCATAAACGTAAAATTCGTAGCTGTTGTCTTATGATATTAGTAATTATCTATTCAATAGAAGATCTATTGATAAGAAACAATATATTGTTGAATATATGAGTTCATATGAAATGATTCCAACAACGTAAACAAGACCGGCACAACAAGTCATAACCAAGTTTGATCTAAGTAACAATACCTTGTCCAACAAGTCATAACCAAGTTTGAGCCGGACATCTTGGTCCTTTTGAAAGTTCAAAATGCACCACGAAAATTCAGCAGCTCCTGTGGAGTTTCTCTGTGGAAGAATTAGAGCCAACATCAACATACAAAGGTTCTAATTTCCAACTCTAAGAAGGGATAACAAACACGCTCGAGAGCAGAGATAGAGAATAGAGAGCATATATTTTATTTTGCCGGTCTCAAGAGAACGTGTGTTTTGATTCAGCAATTATATAAGAAATGGGCACAACCGCACAAGTGTTTGCAAAGGTCAAAATAAAAGCAATTGAACTAGTACCAACCTCTTTAAATTCTTTGTCAAGATGACATCTTCCCTTAACATTGAAGCTGAACAGGCCATCTGTTGTCACAGGGAATGACTTCTTCGCACGGACAGTGTAATGCAGTTTCTCGCGCTTATCATATTGCAATCCCACTCCAAGGCTTGCTGAAAACTACAATTGATTGCATTGTCATTGCCAATTCGCCACGCATATCAATTATCAATTATTAATGATTAAATTTCAAAAAAGGAACAACATCGATGTTAGCCTCGCCTGGCCATAAATTGCACAAATAGATAATTCTATTTGATTGTTCTTGAGCTGCAATTCTAAATAAATTGCTGTAACCAGAACTTGGATATTGGAAAAATTGACATACATCGGGGTAGAAGCGCCTCACTACCGCTCTAAAAAATGTTGGAACTCCAAATCTAGTATCTAGCTCTCCATGAACCTGACACACACAGAAAAAAAAGGTCAAGCATTTGAGCACTGAATTGAATTCCCCAACATGGTATTACAACTCGAATGGCTTCAAACTGGGAAATTTACTAATATTCAGTGACCACAGAAAAATGCATGAAAATTTCAACAGCACAGCAATCAACCAAGAAAGCAAAACAGAGAGAGATTAAAAATTGAAGAAAATCGGGAGAAGAGAGGACCTGCAAGTGGGTTTTGGAATCGAGGGGGAGCTTCTGCTTGGCGTGGATTCTCAAAGCTTTGGCATCGCCGCCATATCTCAGAGAGGTCTCCATTTCACCACCGTAATCCGAAACCAAAACCCAAAACCCTAGCAGGATATGGCGGAGAAGACAAGTGAAGAGAGAAGGACAGTCACCCACTTGCACAACCCTCCCTACGCCTCCCCGTTATCTTAGGATTTTGGAGAGAAGACCATCACGTGCGTTTTTCGTTTCATCACCCAATCATTGACGGCCACGTCAGATTTCAGCACGTGTTCTGCTTCAAAATTGGGCCAATTGGGCCTTGTGCAAGTGAGTTGGGCTCAACTGGTTTGAGGATTCCTTCATCTATTCTCCCACCCTCGGAAATATCGTAGTTTGGAGACTGAAGAAACCCAAAGCCTCTGCGAACAGCTGCTGCATTTGCTTTGCAGAGAGAGAGAGAAGAGAGAGATGCGAGAAATGGGTTTGAGAGTGGATGTGTTTCTGCTGGTACTCGCCGTCGTGTGGGCGCCTGTGTTGTCGGATCTGGTCATCTCCAAGGTTGACCGACGCGTAAGTCTCGTCTCCCTCCCTGATTCCATGAATTGGATTGTGTTTTTACTGTTTGTCTGATCAATGTTGTTGGAGATCTCCAGCTTCTCATTTATTGTTTCACGTTTTAAATCGAAAATTCTAGTTTTCATTCATCAAAGTAAGTTTGTTTTTTCTAAGGTTGTATTTGGTCTTCCTTCGTGTTTGAATTTGACATTGAGCTTTGGTTGTTGGTTGGTTGGTTGCAGATTGATTTGACATCACAAATTGCGCGGATCACTTCCACGCTGAAGGTGCCCCATCACTACCCTTTTCATTAATTGAATTGTTAACATTTGATCGATTGTTCTTGAATTTATTTGAGACTTAATGAAATTAGTTTCTCAGATTTTGAATTCTCGATTCGACGTTTAGTAGGAATCACGCCAAGAATGTTTGGAAAGTTTTGCTTGTTCAAAAAATGAATAACAGATAAGAAACCATGTTTGCATATATCTTGAATTTGAATTGTGTGCCCTTCATGCTCTGCAGGTGGTGAATGAGGGAAGCAGTTTGGTTTCAGAAGTTTTGTTGGCCTTTCCCGAGAAGCAGGCTAAACTTTTGGCACATCTGACGGCAACCCCCACCGAAGGCAAAGGAAAAGCGAAAGGTTCTAGTATTGGTTACCCAGTTCAAAACGTTCATCCGAAAGACATGCCTCCTGCCTTGACATTTTATTCTGTTGCTTTACCAAAGGGACTGGGCAAGGGGGACAGCTTCACTTTTGATGTATTGGCTGTTTTCACCCATGCATTGAAGCCGTTTCCAGAGAAAGTTACTCAGGCTGACATTCAACTCCTAGTGTTTCAGGAAAGCGCATACTATCTCTCTCCTTATGCGGTCAAGGTGCAAACACTCAGTGTTAAATTACCTGATGCGAGAATTGAGTCTTATACAAAAGTAGAAAATACAAAGAATGTTGGTTCAGAGATCAAATATGGTCCTTACGAGAATCTTTCTCCCCTTTCCTTCTCACCTATAGTTGTTCATTTTGAGAGCAATCAACCTTTTGCTGTTGCTGAAGAGTTGGTGCGAGAGATAGAGATTTCCCATTGGGGTAATATTCAAGTAACAGAGCATTACAAGCTTGTCCATGGAGGTGCTCAAAGCAAGGGAGAATTCTCAAGGTCCCTTTTTCTTTTACTTTTAATTGTCTTGTTGGTCATTTGGTGTTGTGCCATTCGGGAGCTTAAATTTAATTTTTGTTCATTTCTTCTGCAGACTTGATTATCAAGCCAGACCTCATGTCAGAGGTCAATCAGCCATTAGGCGTCTTGTTGCGAAATTGCCACCAAGAGCTCATTCTGTTTACTATAGGGATGAAATAGGCAATGTTTCAACATCCAACTTATGGAGTGATTCTAAGAAGGTAACTTTTTTACCTCGCATGGACTAATATTCCCAGTTGTTATTCCTGATTGTACTCAACTTGTATGTATGATTGCAGACAGAACTGGAAATCGAACCTAGATACCCTATGTTTGGTGGTTGGAGAACTGCTTTTACCATCGGATATGGCTTGCCGCTTCATGAATATCTGTTTGAATCAGATGGAAAACGTGTCCTTAATATTAGTTTTGGTTGCCCCGTGAATGAGGTGGTCATTGACACCCTCATTGTGAAGGTTGGTAATGTGATGATTTATTGATACTATGTCCTTTGACCCTTTAATTCTTTTTTCTTCAACTTGTGTACTTATTTGTTAGACAGTCATACTGAGTTGCTTTCATATTACTTCCTTTTAATGTGTAGGATGTGGTATATCAGAAGAAAGTTTAAAAAGCATGATTTAGAGTCAGATTATGTGAAAAGAATTAATTTCCTGCATTTTTTTTTTATATTTTTGACTGTGAACTGCAGGTTGTTCTACCTGAGGGCTCTAGAGATATATCTGTATCTGCTCCATTTCCTCTGAAACAAGGGCGAGAGGTATTATTGCTATTATAGACCAAGTTATAATTTATTATTTCTCTTTTGCCTCATCTTTTTTTTTTTTTTTTTTTTTTTCTATTTGGAAAAAAGCTTCATTTTCCTTTTTTTGTTTCTGATTAAATATGTGTACGACTCTTACAGACAAAATTTTCCCACTTGGATCTTGTTGGGAGACCAGTGGTTGTACTCGAAAAGACTAATGCTGTGCCTGAGCATAATCAGAAATTCCAGGTAACTATATTACATTTTCTCATAAAACAGGAGATGACTATGAGAACATCAAATTTGAATGTTTTTTTAATTTTTGTTTTGCTAAAATATTACATTTACTTAGTTTCTAATGTTGATTGTTTTCGACACCAATGTACATTTCTAGCGGTCTATAGAAAACAAGACGTGATATTTAAGTTTCCAGTATTGCTTAAATGAGATTGTAAGTGTCTAGCGATGCTTGTAGTGGTATCAGTTGCGGATATTTTCCAAGCTTTCTGCTTCATCTTTGTCAGATTTAGTTTCTGTTTTAGGTGCCTGATACCCTCTCTTTAGTAATTAGGATGTATAATCAATCAACATTTTAATAGTTTATTTATCCACTTTATCGCAAAAGTTGTCAAAAATAAAAATGTTGGTCAGCTGCTGTGTTGCCTATCATGTAGTGTGTCATCTTCCCTGTCTTCCCACTGTTATCCTGCTACTCTTTTGAGGTTCCTAGTAATATATCATTTCCGTAAATGTTGAGATCTTAATTCATAGATTTTGTAATTTCCGCATGATGTATTATGTTGGACTGTCTAATAATAATTTTTCATGCTTCTTTTCTGAAATTAAGAGTGAAGTGAATCTCCGTACATGTGTTAGGACTTTGTCCTCAATTTTCTCTCAACTTTATTATCCTTCCTTTGCAGGTCTATTACAAATTCAACAGCCTCGCAATGCTTACTGAACCCTTGATGTTGATTTCTGGATTTTTCTTTCTTTTCATTGCTGGCATTGTATACATGCATGTGGACATGTCAATCTCCAAGTCTTCTCCGGCTTATTTGGCCAAACTGCAGTGGGATGAAGTAAGTTTTTGTCTTGTATATTTCTTTCTTAAATAATTTACAATAAGAAAACAGTAATTACTGTCTTGTTCTAGGTGCAAGCAGCAATTCAGAAGATCCAAAATATCATCAACCGATGCCTCCTTATACATGATAAGCTGGAAGCATCATTACGTGATCTTTCCCGGACAGGGGATGTCCAAGCTTGTAAAGCTGCTCGGAAAGCAGCTGACGGTTCGTTGAAAGAGCTTTCAAAAGAGATGAAGCCCTTGTTGGCATTCTTGCAATCTTCTCACCAGGCTGCACAGATACTACCCAAGGTTGGTTCGCCTTTTAGTTGTAATTATAATATCTTTTTGTTTATGTACTGCCAACCACTGAATTAATTGGAACACTTGTCGATACACCGGGTTTTCATGGCATGCAGAGTGTTATCACAGTATTGCTGTGCATCTTTTAATTATAGCATTTATTATTTGGTTGCTCATACAGGTGGAGGAGCTAGTTGTGAAGGAGAAAGATTTAGAAGAAAGGTTAATGGTGAAACACTCTACAGTTGTGGATTGCTATGAGAAGAAGTATGGCGGAAGGGAAATCGAGAGCCGGGTTGCTTCACATCTGCAGAAAATTGCCGCCTTGAGGCAGGAGGTTGACGATCTTCTGGATTTTATTGACGAGATATAAGAAATAGGCATATTTTGCGCTTGTTATAATATTCTCCGGAACTTTAAAGTGAGTGAAACACAAGACTAGTTGCTTGTAGTTTTGTTTTGAAAACGCATTGTATTACGAGTGCGATGGACTTGATTAAATTTAGCTTGATCATATTTATTCGCGTAAGTTAGAACACGAATGATTCGGTACGATGAAGTTCAAACTAAGTTGTTCTGTTAGCAACTCGAAATGTCTGCATGTTTTTAAGGTGTAGGTTTCTGCAAAGCTCAGTTGAGTCGACCGAGCTTATTTTTGACAGTTAATCGACACAAATTTGCGTTACCATTTTAACCAAACGAGCCAGTTTCATACAGCAATGACAAATTGCTAAAGTCGTCCAGATTACGTACAGAAAATGCAGATTCAATGATATGAGCCATAAGACCTTTACAAACTTTCCGTTGCGTACGCAAGTCTCTCTCAAGTTTATCCCTACTCTTTGAAGATGGCGGTTTCAACTTCCAGCTCATCCCCATCCTCCCACCGAAACATGAGACGGGAGATCGTCGAGCGAAAATAAACTACCGTAATCAACCTATGCCGGGCTCACTTTCCGTCAGGCGGAATTACTTGCAAAAGCTCCAGATTTAGCTCAAACGTTGCACCAGGCTGCAGATTTGTGTGGAAAACATTCATTGTCAAATTCCATATCGTATGCTCAACATTTTTGTTATATACAGCAAGTGACTTGCACATGTACGTCGCACTATAAGCTAGCTAGTACACTTTTAACATGATCGATCAGGACTGTCTAAGAAACAAACAACGCTTCAAATTTTTTGAAGATTTTGTCCAAAATTAACAAAGATTGGAGTTAAGCAGTGTATTAAACAATAACGATATAGCACTGCAGTACGAAAATGCTCTCATGAATGAATAATAGAATGATAGATGTTGTGATGCCTAGCCCTAGGGTAAGGTCTTGGAGTCAACTGTCAAGACTAATAAGCGGAACAAATGATCGATGTTTAGAGGCGCTTACAGGGATCTCATTCATGCCCCTTTGGCCGTAGCCAGCCTCTGGAGGAACAATCACAGTTCGCTGCAAGGATACCAGAAAACAATGACAAAAAGTCTTCTAAGTTAAAAGGTGAGAAAAGAAGGCATGGAAACGATGAAACTAGATGGAATAAGTACCACATATATATGTTGTATTTAAGCATAAAAGGAGGATTCCATCACCTTTCCCCCGACTTTCATCCCCTCAGTTACCGAGTACATTGCTTGAGGGGGTTTTGGTGCAGCTTGTGCAGAAAATAGACCATTGGCATTGTCCACAAACTCACGCTTTCGTTCTTTCCCCGGAGTAGCTCCAACTTTGAACACGTATGGCTAGTACAAAACAAGGAATTACGCGTTGGTAATTCATTCAAAAAGAGGCAGTGCATGATATGAACACACACAACACACCCACAAAACAAAGAATAGAGTTGAGAACCTGCGCGATACTACGATTTCCGGCCAAGAGTTTAGATTCCCTGCTTGACACGGCTGTAATCCCCCGATACAAGCAGTCAAAGTGGACCTGCATTCAGGTACTTCATTAAATAAGAAAATTAACATCAATCAATCTACTTAAATTAGAAACACAAATGCATGTATGTACCTCAACTGTTGATCCTTTCTCAGCTACTGGACCCCTTCCCTCAACCAAATCATAATATTTTAATCCATCAGCTGCTGAAGGAACAAGAAATCAAGCAAGCAAAGATGGGTTAAACTTGTTTCGTAACTGTTTTCAGTTTGCAATTTTCATAGTGCGGAATAAATTGTGGGTTCACCATTGCACCTAAATATATACAACCAATTTTACCAATGGATAAATACAACTTCGTACATAATTATCCTTCAAAATCAACAACAAAATTTAAGAAATTGAAACAGTTAGATATGAGAAAGTGAGTAACTAAGTAACTTACGGGTTGTGCGGTAGTCTTCAAGGGGGATGATTTTCCTGTTGCGTCGCTCTCTCGCCAGTGAAGGCGGAGGAGGAGACGCGGCTGAAATGAGGGTGATAGGCAGCCAAGTACTAATGAGAATGGCAGCACATCTTCTTGAACAAGAAATCAATGACGAGGAAATGGGCAGCACTTTTTGTACTACTGAAACTTGTTCCACTTGCCCTTTAGTACTGCTGCCGCTGCCGCCGCTGCCACCTTTTGAATGAGAGTGATGACGACTGAGACGCTGATTAACGGTCAAGCACCTTACTGATGCCATGGCCGTTGGAAATATACCTGTTTTTTCAACCGCCCTTTCTATACCATATCCATATCCTATTTTTCTTCAATTTACCATAATACCCATACTACACTCTTTCTTTATTTGGCAAAAGAATATGGGATGAAATATTTTGTTTTATTAAATAGGCAAAAGCGAAAGAGAACCTTTGTTGGGGAGGGGTTGGAGTGGAACAAGATCATATCACATCGTCTTACTATTTTTACTTGTTTTGAATATGGAAGATGGATACAAAGGAAAAAAAAATGAAAAAAACTTATATGATTTGTTGTTTGCGCTTTGTGCTCACAAAGGAAAAAGTAGAGTTGGCTTTTCAATCGTGTTTGGGGTCTCAAAGTTACCCCTTCATATAGAAAAGTTCACTAACAAAACATAAACAAACTTACACAACCATACACCAAACTTGTTGGAGTAAAATAGTGAAAACTATCTCATCATGTGCAAAAGACTTCAGTGAATAGTGAAGACTCATATGACGTCAATTCTTACAACATTTGTTATCTTTTAAATGATGGTATAAATCTGACTTTCATCTCCTGAAAATTACTCTAACTTTAAACCCCCTTAAGTCAGGTTTGCGAGTCTCACATTATCCTCTACTCTTAATGTATTTTTTGCCCAATGTAACGTGACATGTGAGTGACCGTTTCTTTTTTCTTTAAACTTGATGTTAGAAAATGATTCATAGAACACTAGCTAACGGACAATTTAAATTACTATATTTAAAACTTTATTAGGGATCATTCGTGTAAATTCTTAAAGTACAAGATCTAAAATAGAACATGCCAAATTGCAGGTGTTTGTGTTAATAACTCTAAAATTTAAAGAACACGAAATCAATGTAGTTGATTGATACTTTTGGTTTTAAAACAAAACATTGAATGAAGAAATAATATTACATAGAAAGAGAAGGGGATCTTTTCACCACATAAGTCTTGAGCTGATGGATTGTTCTGGCCTGCTACTTGTACAAGATTAAGTTCATGTTAACTTTGGAGAATTTGCAAGATGTCATGATGTGACAAATCATATGCACAGTCACTCATAAACAATAGGGATATTTGGTATTCTTGCCGGCCTTAAGTTGCTTGCCGGAGCCTCAACTTTTTCAATGTTTTATTTCTCCCACATTCACCGCCACAATCGCGAAAATCACGGTCCTGATAGGAGGTCAGTGTTGTTGCCTTGAATATCTACGCTGGCCGTGATGTTTGCTGTCTGTTCAGGAGTTGATGCGTTTTTGTCCATCTTAGCCTTTGGTGGTGGTTTTGTTACTGAGTCGCCACCCGAAGATGCTTTACCTACCGACTTCCCACCAGCCTTCTTTGCAGCAGCATTTTTTTGCCATATCTTTAAAGCCTTGTTAGTTTGTTCATCAAAGATCGACTTCTTCATTGTTGACCCCATCTGCGAATGCAATTGTAACGTCTTGGTATAAGTTGAATTCCACATGAAGAATCATAAAAAAAAAGTAAAAACGGCACGGAGAGGAATCAATGATTAGTGATTGTACCTGCGTAACCAATGCATATAGGGGAAGTGTGATGTAGCTGCACATAAACTGAACTGCTACCCTGCTCACATACCGTTCATTATTCATTATTTTGTATACGTAAAGATACTCTCTTTGTTCACTACAAATTAATTCAAATGATATTCTGCGCTCTACACATGAAATGAATAAGATATCGCCATAGCACCGTGGATAGAACATGTTGAGGATAATCATAAATGTTCTCTTTTCAAATTAGTTTGTCCAGAATATGTTCTTTAGATTCACAGTCAAACAATATAAGCATATGTTAGGTGCGAGTTACTCTAAATATATAATGTATTGCAAGAAGTTTATGATCAAGGGATATTCTTCGTTTGGTGCATTCTCGCTGTAGAATTAGAAACGAGGAAGAAAAAAGAGAGAAGGTCGACGTACCCAAGTGCAACTCTAAGTGCTGTGAGAACGAAATTATCATGGAAACAAGATCTCAGCCCAAACTCGTACTGCATTAGGATTCAAGAGAAAGCTTTTAATTTAGAATGTCGTTGGTGACATATATAATATAATATAATATATATATACAAACAACCAAAATACAGAAAGGGGCGATTAGCTTGATTATTACCCATATCCAGAAAAAATATGTAATCTCAAATGCATTCTGCACAAGTATAATGCAAAATTAGAAATCTTTATTATGAAAAATTAACCCACAAAGAATTTGCAGAGACTTAGGACATATACAAAATGTACCTGAAAGAGGACAAAATGGATCAGATGAAGAACTAACTGAGGCCAGCCGAACCAAAAATGCTCGTCTGAGACTTGCACCAGAGGTATTCCTTGGACTACCGCATGCCTTTCTTGGATTTCAAGTGCCATTTGTGTTATAATTGCTTGCAGCTTTGTTCCAACAGCTAAGATTATCTTCAACCAATCAAATAGTTAGTCAGTTTTTTATCTTTTTAGAGGGCAATTACCTCCCATAAAGAACAAGTCATCATAAATATTCCTCGATCCAAAGACAATTTGTCCGAGATAGCTTTTTTGAAGTGCCAATAATAGTTCATATTTTACTTGTGTTGCAAGGATGAATATTTTAATGAAATCATCTATATTAAAGAATACTTACAATTAGAGGAAGTATGGATAGCACAAACATAGCTTCCCATCCTGAAACAAAGAAAAGGCAAACTCAGTTAATTACCTAAAAGAAGAAAGAAGAAAGAGACATACATACATACATACATACATATATATATATATATATACACACACAATATGAATAACTTACCATGAACATTGAGAAGCAAGTAGAGAGTCATTGTAGTCCATAAGAGTGGACTGTCAGCGTCAAGAGAACATATATAGTTAAGAAAGAAAACATTTGAGATTAATTGCACAAATTTGAAGAAATTAAGAAATTTTAGTAGTAATTTTCTTACGTGATTCCCACAACCACCTTAAAGTCATCTTCTAATGACCTTTTGATATATTTTTGAAAGTCAAACTTACTTCCAGGTGCTAAATGAACCTATAACAACAGACCAGCAGCCAGTCACCTTAATTGTTAAAGCTTAATACAGTATTTCAAGTGCAAAATTCTTAATTTCAAATAATCAAAAGCATTAATCTAATTAATACTAATTAAGAGTAAAGAAGCTTACAGCGATGAACCCATGTCGCATGGTCAAGTAGTCAGCCCTACGAACAGACCTAAAGAATTGTCTGAAAAAGCTTACCTGAACAAATTCAATATTCAAGAACCACCCAATAGTCAAGAGTATGTTATGATCTTGTTAAACAACAAACCAAATTAAGTTATATTGAAGCTCCTTCCTGCGTTGATTACATAAAAGTGGGAGAAAGTTGTCATCATTTAAAAACAAATGCGCACATCCTCCCTAGAGCTACTTCAAATGCAGTTCAGTAGTCGGAGCCGTCTATGTTAAAATAATTCTCTTCAAAGATCACATATCTATGGATGAAAAGAATTTCATGTCGGAAACTATTTGGTCATCCAAAAACTAGTTTGCCGGAAAAATGAAATGACAAGTATGATAATCAAATAGCTAAAAGCCTAAATGATTTCTCATTTCAAGGACTCATTAGATGGATGATGATCCATGAAGGAGAGCCTAAAATACAAACGGTTCTAATCATTAGATTGCAAGCTGGAATACTTGAAACTTCCTATATCAAAGGGTATACGTAATCGTATGATTGTAAGCCCTTAATTTCATTACTGAAATTCGGTTTCCATGAAAAGAATTCTGAAAAGAGGAGTTAGTAAACTATTCTTACAAGATAGAAGGTGAATGGTGTTTTAGTCCAACACTTGGTGTGGTCTCTCACAAACGATGTCTCGTGAGTGAGCCTGAATTTTGTAGGATCTGATTAAAACATAAAGTTCCAATTTTAGAACTCAACACAGAGTAGTCAGAAATATGAATAATAATGATTTATAGCAAATTATGGAAGACATTTAATTGTAATTAGTAGAGGTTGTGTTGTGGAATGATTTACCATTGAATTCATTATCATTTTCCATCTCTCGTTCCCACACCTTCCAAGCACGAATCTGCAGAAGTTAAGGAGATTCAGAATTATACTACTCCTGAAAATATACAAGAATTCAATATAATTCCCTCAAAAAATAAAAAGGAACTGAATAACAATCAAGTGATACAATCTCCAGCATCATCTGGAAATCATATTCGATAATCCCAGGGATCAGAGAAGAACTTAATTTGTGCCCCCTTGTACTATATCTATTTTCAAGGGAAGTTTGATTCTCAATATGTATACGAAATTTGTGCCCCCTTGCACTAAATCATTTTACTTTACCTTCAAGCTGTCTGGAATTTAAAAATATTCTATTCCAGTCAATTTCTCTATACCAAACAAGCCCTAACTTCTATCTGTCGGAATTTAATTAGGATTGATATTCAACTCTATCTTCATGTCCATTAGAAATATGACGGTTCAAACTAATTCTATTTTGGATTTTAGTAGTAAAACTTCCAAACAAAAAGTTATGACTTTAAATATCTGATGAACATATCTTCAGAAAAACAAAAATTTTCTTGTAAGGAAAATTTCAAATATAGATAGAAAGGTAAATGTATATACCCACCTTTAATCTTCCAAGGGTCATTGTTAACGCACCGTAAACAACGTGAAATATTGCCAAAAAGAATATGAAGATGTGCAGTTGGTGTAATCCATTTAAAGATATCAATGGCACTTTTCCCTGCATCACAAAAAAAATATCCAACATTTCGATTAGGTAGAAGAAATGAGTGCATTACATTTAGCAGTAGCGTTATTATGTTTATCATTTTTTATCGACAAAATGTTGTGTGTTAAATTTTATCTCGTGACCTTGTTCAATAAATTAGAGATTGGGTGTCACTTATGCTGTACATACTGTTATAAACAAAGGTAAGGATTCAAATATGTGCATGTTTTGAGCATATTTCAAGTAAAATATGTGTATTTCGAGTATAAGAAGGTATTCATTTGTTATGAAGAAATTGTTTTATCAATTGTTGGGGTAATAAACTTATTAAATTGAAATGAAAGGAGGAGAAAGAAAAAGAAATGAGTAATATAGATTTGGTGTGTTACCGCTTTGCAGCCAGGACCTGCGCTACCACCAGCTAAATATCTGCGTTCATACCATAAAAGCCTACGACGATGGTCACCCCCACCCCCACCACCACCTGCTTCTTCGTCAGGGTCTCTGTACGGGCAAGGCAACATTGTGTCTGCAGCCTCTATGGGAATACACACTTGAGATATATACTTTTGCCCAAATGTCAATAACAGAGATATAAATCCCAAAACCATAAGCTCTGCTTGATGAAAATAGAGGACAAATCAGAAACAAAATGAACGAAATTAGATTACTGATTATTTCATTCAGGACTTAATTACAAACACATATATATACATAATAGGTGAAATGAAAGCATAAGATGTTTATATTGTCAGAATGGCAAGAAATTAAACATTATCAAATATACGTATTACATACCCCCTTTCACTTTCTCAAGAGCTTCAAGCAAACCCACCTTCTTTTTATGATGAAAAAACTGCAATTGAAAGACGGGATAAGTACATGCATGAAACCCTTAAAACGTTTGAATAAGAAATTAAATTGAAATATAAAATCAACCGCGCTGTTTGAACCTCGATCGAGTCCTTGCGTTAATACAAAGTTGGAATTAACAATGAAGATGAAGATATTTTAAACTGAAATGATTAAATTAAATGACAATTTAATAATTGCATATATGTATGTGTATATATATGGATGCATGCATGCATGCATGGTACGTACCTCTCCAACCATGTGAAGAACCTTTTCCAAAACAATAGAAATAATAATGATAATGAAGCAGACGGCGGCCAGAGCCCATGTTGGCGTCTGATCGAGCTCTCTGCCGGCATTACCCCCTCCTCCACCCGCCATTTCAAACTCAACCCTACGCCGCGGTACCTAGCTTGCCTTGAATTGTGACCTTAATTATTTAATCTCTTGTTAATTCAAACAACAACCAAACCCGGAGGATTTGTTAATATAACTACTGTTATATTATCAAAAATTATGAACAAAGGATCGGAAAATCAAAACTGGCTCTCTCTTTATCTCCATATACATATATAATACAAAATTAATTCAGGTCACGAATTAAAACGCCTATATATAAAGCTAAGAATATGACCTGAGAAGGAAGGAATTAGGAAAAGAAGAAGAAGAAAGATTATGTAATATGGTCGTCACCATCAGCAGAGGTACAAGACAGGCTTCTAACGGTCTTGAACCGGGGAGGAAATGTACGGAAGGCTGGCCTTTACTCAACTGGCGCAACGCATGACGGTGTGGCGCGTAAATTGGGATTCTTTGCCTTAAAATCTTTTGAGGCCGAGACCCTGCCACGAGAACCACAAGTCAATGGTCGGTAATCAAACAACAAAAAACCAAGTGGCAATGCTGACTTATGCCATCCTCCTATAAAATCATTTAAACAACAGGATCGTTACACTATATTTAGGGTTGGGGATAATACACGTAATTCATCTAAATTATTACGAGTAGGGAGATTTTAATTTGAAAGCAGATGATAGAGAACACTACTCTAGCCAACTTGGTTAAATTCATGTCTATGCTAACTTCATAGATGACGTGAGCCTGAAAACCGATTTCAATCTATTATCCATGTCATTACTTAACGCTAATGACCTAATTGAAATCGAATTTTCAAACCATTGGATTGTTATTTGAAGTATTTAAAAGATTGATATCAATTTGGAATAACGCTAAAGAGTGGGTTGTTATCTGTAAACTCTTTAAAATACCTCGCTAATTTTAACAGTAATTTAAGGTCGCGAGAAATGGCATTGGATAGTTATATGATCTCTATATATAGTTCAATAAATTTCAGTTTAGAGTGTACACGACCACTGAATTAGGGATGCTCCTAACCTCATATAAGGTGTAAACGTCCGCTAAACGAATGTGTCGCGGAATCAATTCGTCTTAATTTGTCCCAACAATTGAATCGATGGAAGAAACAAAAGATAAAGAAAGCTCGCAACTAAGGTCAACAACATTTAAGAGTGGAAAGGGTGTTTATAGTTGTTTGCATGACTATTTCTTATTGAAAGAGAATTTTGTGTTGCTATTTTTGTGTGAAGATTGAAGAGGTGCCCACATTTCTTCTTGCTTAGGTCATGTATGTGTTATTTTTTAATAATTCTCGATGATTTTGTCTTGATATTTTTAATTTCTTCGACCTCGAAATTTGGATTTGATCCATTGTCGCTAAATAGATAAATAACAAAAAAAAAAAGTAAAAGAAAAGCATTGTATTTATTTAAAAACTTTCGTCCTTTTTCTTTTGTTGAACGATAAATTTTTGTTACATTAGGTGTTAAATTAGCCACCAATAAATTAGCCATAAATGGTTACTTGTTTTTTATTTAAAAACTTTCAACTAACTAGTAAAGCAACAAGGTCGTTGTAGTATACTGGTAAGTAATCCCGCCTGTCACGCAATTGTGATTTCTGCACATATTCTTTGCATCTTTTTGAATAGATGTGTTCATTAACTTAGTACAACATGATGCAAACGATGCACTGTACATGATAGATGATGTGAAACGAAAATCGAAAAACGAAGAAAAATCCTGGGTCCAAACTCTATGCATGAATAAAAAAGGTGTACTCAAAAGTCAAACCAATCTTGAAGAAGCAGAAAACTGGTTTGTTGTGAATCGCTTGGGACAAAGAGAGGAAGCTGGCGACCCCGCTATGCTCTACCCTGCTGATGTGTAGATCCCCTCTCCAGACCAGAAGCCAATGAACTGATATTCCTTGTTCCTCTGCTTGGCTGTTCATTCAGAACAGAACAGGCCCCCAAAAATATATGGATTGTCCTGTGTACGTGAGCTCTGCTCCAGAAATCTGAGAAGAGGAACCAGCTGATCTGGAAGATGAGACAAGCTGATCCCAAAAGACTAAGATCTCGCTTTTTTCGCAAGACTCAAGTTCCCCTTTTTCATAGGAAATTGTCCTATGTTTCCATTCCCATTGCTTTGTTTTGCTGACCGCGGAGATTGATCTGTTGATGACTGATAAATGGGATTGAACTGATCTATGTTTGAAGCTTTCTGCTCTAGTGGCGATGTGGTGAGGCTAGAGAATGGTCTGTTTGACTATCTTACAACAGCACAACCGTAAGTTGTTTTCTTGCTGGACTTGATCCTGTGTTGTTTTAGTAGTGACATTCTTAGGACGACACCAGTGCCTGGGATTGAAAAATGCTACAACATAATCCGATGCGAAGCCCAACGACAAGTCACTATGCTTGGAACCAAAGCTTTGGCAATGGGACATGGTCTCTAAGGCCTTATTTGGCAGCTCGGACTATACTGACTATTTTTGTTAGATAGAATAAATAGTCACCGGATAGTACTGACAAAATTAATCGGGCGTTTGATGCAGTATCGGATTAATGATCATATTATTTATACTGTGTTTGGTATTATATCGGATAGGAGGAATCACACTTAAAATAAAATTAAACTTAAAATAAAAAAATAAAAAACCGAAATCTTGTTCCAGATCTCTCCGCACTCCCCAAACTCCCTCCCTCTCTCTCCCTTCTTCTTCCCCGACCAGAGAAGAATCCCAAATAATTGTTCCCCAGATCTCTTCGCCACACCCCCAAACTCCCTCCCTCCCTCTCTCTCTCTTCTTCTTCTTCTTCCCCGACTGCAGAAGAATCCTAAATAAATTCAAACAGCAAATTGACATCATCTCTCCGCCGCAGAAAACGACAGCAAAAAACCCGACTGCAGAAAACCCAGTTGCAGGGGAGGACGGCGAGTAGGTGATGAGGAAGGCAACGAGGACTAGGAGAGCAAAGATGGCAAGAGAAAGCAACGGTGAGATAAGGCAACAGTGAGGACGACGATGGCGAGAGAAGGTGATGGGGAGGACGACGACGCCAAGAGAAGGCAAGAGAGAGGGGGTCGAGTTCGGGAGCAGAGAGTGAGAGCAAGGCCGACTAAATTATACCGTGAATTTGGACAGTATAAGCAAGCAGGTAAACACCGGATAAAAAAGGTAGGCCCAGACTATTTAATCCAGTGCCTATATAATCCAAACAGCCACCAAACATCGTATAACGTATTATTAGAACTATCTGGTGCCTTATACGATGTGCCAAACAGGGCCTAAGACACGTCCGCTACAGCTTCTTGTTATTCCCTCATTGAAAAGGCATACAGAAGAAACATGCTTCAAACTCCCTGGTTTCCCGGAGTGGGTTCTTGTACAATTGTACTACGTGGATGATTTGGCATCAGGGCGTGTCAATCGGCTTCGTAGTGGTGACAGGAACAAGATCAAGAGTCAAGACAATTGGGATATGGCATCATCGATTGAGACATGCATCTTCTGGTTATTTAAGGAAGTTACTTTCGTCATTATTTAGTGATGTTTCAGACTATGCACTTAAATGTAGTGATTGTATTTAACTAAGAGCCATCGTGCTTCGTACTAGTTAAGTTTCAATAAAATAACACAACCATTTGAGTTAATACATTCCGATGTGAGTCCCCCCACTGTTGCTACACAACACAGAATACGTTGGTTTGTTATATTTACGGGGCCTCTACTATCGGTCGTTTCGGGAAAATTATAAGGCACCCTATAGGCCTATACCCTCTTCCAATTTGTAAACAGGTGCAACCTCGTCTTCGTAAAAGTAGTCGCATCGATCAAACCTCCAGCACAACTCCACAGCTCTTCGACTCGAATCATGGTATCGGGGCAATAATCCAAATTTGTTCAAATAAGATTTTTCGTATTCCACAATTTCCAGATCCAAACCCAATAAACTAATCAAAGCTTGAATTAAACACGAATTGGATGAAACCCAGAAGATGAAACGAGGGTTACGTATTGGAACAGCATGATAAAATAACACAAATAAAGGGAAGAATAGTAAAACCATCATCGGCCAGCTTTGCCAACAACAATAAAAGCTTATGGTACAGCAAACTTACCAACACCAGCAGAATTACATTTACAACCAAATGAATGGGAAGAATAACAACTCCGTAAAGCACAAGGTTCCGCTGCATTCTGATAGACGGGGTTGGTTCAAAGAGACTTGGTTTCCTTCCAATCATTTTGCTACAAGGTTTCAAACTTGTACCTTTATTCACCAGTGGTGTTAGATTGAACTCTCTCAAACAAGCGATATATCATAGTAGATCTCGACATCTGAGGTTCTCTCTCTAGGACAGCAATCACATCCTTAACAGATATACTACGAGCCACCTTCGTTTGAGGCACATTAACTTGGTTCTTTCCACATTTTCTAATAGTCCCGGCTACGGAAAATAATTTAAATAAATTAATATATAGCTCACACATGCCTAATGAGAATAATTGTCCAAAATATAAAAAGAAGAAAGAATAGAAAGAACATATAATTAGCAAAGAGAATGCAGAAGGTCTCAAGTTAGAAGAGAAACACCGCCAGCCTCAAGCTTCCGTGATATCCTGTCCACAGCCTCCACAGTGTTCAAAATTTAATGGGCATATAGCACTTTATATGCTTTTGTATTTTGATTATTTCAAACCTAGGGATATGCTTGTAAATGCAACTCAGGATATGCTAACTAAGGCACTTACATACAATGACTATTTAAATTATGTTACTTGTGCAGAACCAAGGTGACGCAGGGCAAAAGCGTTAAGCTAATGGCCATCTGTTGTAGTGGTGTCAAATCACAGAGGAAAAATTCAGGCAATAAATAGAAAAATAGAGATAGAAGGCAAAACTGAAGTTGGAATGAAGATACTTGAGTTCTAGGGCAAACGGGACCGAAAAGATTTTTTAATATGATTTTCTGGAATAAACTTATAAAAACTGCATGTACAAAGTGTCTTAATAGATTAGTTATACTAGGGCAATAACCAAAACACCTAATAAATCCTACCCCTCCAAAGTATTTAAAATGTCACATGACCCATGAGAAGGATAAGGGATATAACTTAGGGTATGTTTTAACGAAGGAATGGGTATGAGAAGGAATGGCATGGGATGAAGAAACCCCCCTTGGTTATTGCATACCTTCATTTTTCAGATATTGTCATACCCAAAATAAATGGGACCCACCTACTTTTTTCATTCCGGTGGTTGTTAATAAACACACGAACAAGAATGGTACCCATTCCTTATCATCTACCAAAACACAAGAGGCTAAGAAGTGAAAAAGAGAAGAAAATAACTAAAATCCCAAACTAATTAGAACCCTAGCCTAGTTGGCTAGCTGGCCCTATTAGCAGTCTTGTAAAGCCTTTTAGACGCTCCTGCATCACAAGGTGTTGGCATTCTCTACTAGCATCAATCTCATGACCTTTGCCAATATAACTCGTATTAGCACTGACACAGTAGTACAGTACCAACTATGGTGGCATACTCTATAGTACTTTGAATCTTGTTTGATGCAGCAGTATCCCAGGTAATGACTATGGATGCTACAAACTATAAAATCAAGATCAGACATATGTTCAAGCTTAATGAAACTTACCAGCTGAAGCAACAGGAGTTCCACCGCTCCTTTTCTCTGCTTCTTGATTGTCCTTCATAGTTCTTCCTGCTGATAATGTAGGCTTGCGGTTTACATCTTTACCTGGCTGGGACCCAGATGCTACATCAATCCCACCTTCACGTTTTTGCCGGGCTTGCTCAGCCATAAGTTGCCATTTTGACAACATGTCATCTCCTCCAACAGCAGCTCGGGCAGCAACATTTGCTGCTGTTGTCCTCATTTTGTCATCTTCCTCTTTGTTTGGCTATCAAATAGAAAGTTACAGAAGATTAATCTCTCTTTAATCTCTCTATTTATTGTAGAGGTAAACATATAAATGCTGCGCAGGATTTTAATACCTTAAATGATTTCGAACGACCCTCATCTTTGTCCTTATCACCATCAACTCCATTGCTAACCTCAGGCTGTATGTAGTCATATTAAATACTTAAGAAAAATAAAACACACCTACACATAAAAAAATATTTTGTGTGTGTGTTTAGCACACTAGCAGTTTACACCATGGTTGCCTAGTTAGAATAGCAATGTAGGATGCATACAAGATACTCACTTCATTAAGCTTTCGAAGTTTTTCTGCCTCGGCCTGCTTTTTTTCAAATTCTTCCCTGGCATTCTGGTTGAGATTCATAACTTGCTGCCGAACATCAGAGGTAATAATAGTGCGGTGTCTTGGCTTCTCAGCATCAACTCTCTAGTGGAAGGAGATTCACTCAAAGTCAGGAATTATTATGATGCAAGAGAATTCGTGTTCAGCAGAAGGAAAAAATAAAAAAACAAACCTGCTTTGACAGTCTGATCAGATTATTTATTAGTCCCCTCATTCTTTCCTCCACACACTGAAGATTCATTTGTCTTAGAATTAGATAACATGGAAGTTTATCACAATAGAAAAGAATATAGCTGCTAGCACCTCACCAGTGACAAGCACCGCTCCACATCATAGCTTACACTTTTCAATCCACATTTGATCACTGCAAGACCCACCAGCATAAATTCCAGATCAATTTCCTTCGTTATAGGAACAAATATGGAATTTTAACATGGGAACTGTAATTGGCACTCCAAAAAGGTAAAATATGCCTTATACAAATATAAAAAGTGCATAATGACTTTTTGGTGTGCCAAGCGCCCTTTCAACGTCTCAATGATAAAAAGATAGATAGTGTATTAACTAATTTCTGCCAACTTTTTCTGCAAGGGATCCTTCTGCAAAATCAGCCTCTCTTCTTCTTCTTGCACAAACTTTCGAGATGCTTCTGAAGCTCGACTATCCTCCTTGGGCCCAGAAAACAGCTGCTCTTCCTCTTCCTGTTTAAATCAAGAATTCAAAAGGTTCTGAGCATGTTACTTAAAGATGGAAACTGTTCATTTAATTAGCTTATCCTCCATAGTAAGATGATTTGAAAGGACACAATACTGTACCCTAAGATTAACTCCACTAACAGCAGTCACATCATTCAGTTGTTCAATGCTTTGATCCAAAAAGTTCCCGGATACCTTTTGCTTCTTACTGAAAGAGATCCAAATGTGAAAGGGTTTAACAGAAAGTTATGTTGAAGAAGCAATGAAATCAATCATCCACAAGATACGACACAACAATATGGATTTATTTTACCTAGACGGAGGTGGTGAAGAACCAAGTGCTTCAAGAGGCTTCTTTTGGCCAACAGAAGGCTTTTTTGGAGGTGCTCTATTACTAATCCCAGCAGGAGAAGTTCCAGAGGGTATTCGATGGCCTAACTGGCATAAATAGATAAGTACAAAAATGAAAAGCCAATCAACATATCAAGTAACGCATGATTTTAAAAAATACATACATTTCAGCACAAAGCAAATGAGGCAAAAATGGATTCAACATGAAATTAGTCCATCCAACCATTTTTTCATGTTACATTTAAGGCTGGGACTGATTGTGATGTAGAAGTAGAACAAGTAACCAGAATTTAGAATATAGACAGGGATTCCAGAACAGAACTAGAACTATGATTCAAGATACGATCATATGAGAAACACAGGAACTTTAAGACTAGAAGACAGAAAGAAATAGATAGGCCGACAAGAATCCAGAAAAAAGATACAGGATTAGAAACAGAACTGTTGAGAAGAAGATCAAGATGGAAAAGACTCAGAGATCAAGATACTTGGGGAGAAAATTTGTTTAATCAATCATTCAAGTCTGTCTATAGAACTACAAAGCACATTAATAACGTAATCCTAAATCTACTAGGAACAGGAAAGTAATCTTAATGCTATTACAAACTGGAAACTAAATAATATAGAAAATGAAGTTAAAACAATCCCATTTCAATTCCCTAACTCGTCCAGCATCAGAGAGGCACAATAAAACAAAATAATGTGGCCACAAAGCATATTGTTATGGATTAACATATAACAAAGCCTGCACAAGTGGATAAATTACAAGACACGGTAACAAAATAGATTAACTCTTGTTTTTCCACAATTAGTTTTAAATAGAGTACTACTTTACAGAAAACACATCATTAAAAACATAATAAGTCGGCAACACACCATAACAATGCATATTTAGCAGAGAACCATAGATGAGAAGAATGAAAGTACCAAGACGTTGGGATCAGCTTGCGTTGTCATGGAAGAAGAAACAGAATTCGGGGGCACTGTGCTTGTAGAAGATGAAGCCCCAATGCTTACAGATGCTGGAAACCCCATTCTTGAAGATTGCTTATCTAACGGCTCGTCCATTGAAATTCCAGGTGACCCATTCCCCTGCTCAAGTTTCGCAGCAGAAGTCAATTCCTGTGAATTAGACAATGGGGGTTTGTGCTGCTGCTCAGCAGTCTGATCAGTCAGTTCCTGTTTTACAAAAGGCATTGATGACAAAGGACCAGAATGTGGCTCTTTATTTGAGGATTGCCAAGGAGCTATATTCTGTTGTAAATTTGAATTATTTGTAAAGTGCGAAAGAGATCCACCCTGCAGTCTACTAGGGTCCTTCATCAAATTTTGCCTCTCCAAATTGGACACACCCATGACGTTCCCTCCCTTTGCTTCCCCACCTGACTGAGCTGAACCCATGCTTTGATGTTGTGGTATTTGCCTAAGTTGTGAATCATGAGGTTGCTGTTTGAGAGGCAATGTATTGATACTTGTCCCCGTATATGGGTGATAATTACCACCAGTACTTCCATACATGGAATAGGATGATTGTGGATACTGCAACGGTTGTTGCTGCTTATTAAGTATTTGCATAGGACCAGATGAGCGCTCCCTTTCTTGATTCCCAGCTACCACACTAGAAGAAGACATTTGGCTGACTTGCATTCCATGAGAGTCTGACTGACGTTCTGCCTCCCGCAGTTTTTTAGCACTGTTTTCAAGGACTGAATGGCTTGAATCAGACTGCAGTTGAACTGTTGAAGATGGAATGTGCGATGGGTCTGTCGGAGAGTTGGTGCCTCTCTGATTAAGTGCAAATGAACGGGGATCAGGGAACTGTGTGGAACCTGCAGTTGCGGATGGCATCTTAGGAGACTGTTGCTGCACTGAAGCCTGAGGCAGTAACTGGTGTTTAGGACCTGGCTGCAAAGTTTTTGTATGCTGGTTTTCAGTTTATCAAAAAAGGATACATTATAACTTAATTCAAATTATATTAATTAAACCCATTATACACTTACCTGCGATTGTACTTTCATTACTGCCAATTTGAGCATCTGGTCCCCAACAACACTTCGAATGTGCCGAACAAAAGCGTCTTTTGAGATTTCATTATTCTAGAATAGAGACACAGTCAGAAACCAGAAGGTTTAATAAAACACCCAACACCTTGATATAGAAGTGTAGGACCAACCTTGAGTTTGCCAAATAGAGTATTAAGTTGCATGGCCCTGTCTTTATCAAGCTGGGGCAATAGGACAGGTAGTAACAGGCCAAACGGTACTTGTTTACTACGATTCATTGGGTTGCTTGGCTGCTCAGTGATCATTGCCTGTTGACTGCTCATCCTCTGAAGCTTTAAGTACTGAGATTCGCTTTGCGGAGTAGGTGTAATGTCCTGCTCCTGATTGGAGACGGGAATTTTTCCAGAAATCGGCGTGCCAGTTGTTTCAGGTACCTGGAGGGATTTTTGTTCTGCTTGCCCTTGTTGAAGATCACCTTGGGGTTGCTTCTGGGACAAAGAAAAGTGACTAAGTTCCTGTGAGGCATCACTTTTTAGCTGCATATTTTCAGCAACAGATCCTTGTTGCTTTAGCTCCATTTCATATGAATGCAGTTCTCGCGGTTGTGCAATTTTTTGGTCATGTTGCATTTCGCATGCTGTACTTTCATCCTGACCAGTTGTTTGGAACTGTGGTAATGGCTGACTAGAAGTATTATTGCTTCCTTGAGACAAAATCGCTGCATTATTCAGTTGCACACATTATTCTGGGTATGAACATATGCAAACTCCATGACAATTAACTAGAGATTACAGGCACAACAGTTGAACAAACTTTTCAAATCACTTCTGATATTTTAGGGTCAGAAAATGCCCAAAATAAATTGCTAATGATGTAATAAGTAGAAGTTGAATAGATTGACAAAATAGAACTAATGGTCAAGGTACATTAATATCAGTGTCAATGGAAATATTGAAGGTTCTACACTGAAATATTGACATCATGAATCATCAAGAGAGAACTAACAGATATTATTAAAAACCTGTGGACATTTAAAATAAAGAATCAAATGATGCTTACCTAATTAGTTATCTATAATTTTTACCCAAACATTTAGATGCATATATATGAACTTTACATGATTTAAGACAAATACAACGAACAATGGTAACCCTTGTTATTCAGAAAATGTTTCTTTAGGTCTATAAAAAAGTAATAGAAGTCAACATTTTACCTTGCATGGTGTTATCTTAAGACATCCCCAATTTTTTCATGTAATTTTTTTCATCACCATCCTTTTTAAAAGAACATTAACTTTTAAGTGAAAAACAACACATTAATACTACAGAAACTACTGGAATCCCTAAGAACGTTGTTCCATCATCGTTTTTGAACTATCTGTTCAAAATTTGAAACATGACGAATGAACTTCTAAAAGCTATGATCTCATAATCTTTGGGCCAATCAATGTAAATAAAACATTTGGTATGGCCACTGTAGAGGCAAAGTTCAAACTATAGCAACTTACTTTATTTTAGGGAAATAAATTTAACACACCCCTTTTCTCCCCATGAACACCCTGCTTATTTGTGGCGTTTGGACCAAATAAAACAAAGGTGAATCAAGGGGCAAATATAACCAAGTGTGTGCAGAAAGAGAAAAGGGGAGTGCAGAAATCATTTCCCTTATTTTATTGCTGGATAATACTCTCTCCCATGAAAAAAGTCTCTCTGTCCAAGCTCATTTATGACTCCTAAGCTTTGCCCTGATACCACTTTGGATTATAGTGCTTTAACTTGTCCAAGCTCATTTATGTTTGCTGATTACTAGTATTCTTTCAAGTAGTGTGTTGGGTAATGCAGATTTGTTCTGTTCTTTTCTTTATGTTATATAGTGCATTCATGTTATTATGAGTAAAAATTTCCGGTGTTTTTCCAAGAATGTTGATTGGCTTAAAGAAAAAGAACCTTGTTCTGGATTTTTCATTTGATGATTATAAAACAAGGGTGTTGTTATTGGCACTCCAAAAATCTCACAGTGCACACCAAACTTTCTATATCTAGGAAGAAAAAGTACACTTATGAGGAGTGCATGAGTTTTTTGGAATGCCAATAACATCACCCTAAAACAAAAGTGAAAAAGAATCATACTTTCACTCAAAGCGGCTTAACTTCAAGGTCTTTTGGATCTTTGGAAGTAACTAAAGAATGAATTACTTTAGCTGATTACTTTTATATTCTTAAGACAACTTCATTAAAAGTTTGTCTTTTTTTCATTTCATCTTTTAGAAAAGAAAAACAAAACTTATTTTTATATTTGAAGTTAGGTTAAAAGAACTATCTTGACCAATCCAGAGAAAATCTGCATCATTTATTCAAAATATGATTCGATCCTTCCATGCAAGTGCAACCCATAAGAAAAGTCATAATTCCAACATGGATATGGTGTTTCGGAAAAATAAATAAATAAATAAAAGGTGGAAGCTCTAAAAAACGAAAGTGTTTTAATCAACAACTGGGTATGAAATCTATAAAATATGCACCTTAATGTCTGGCCAATTACATAGGGCCCTAGATAATCCAAAACATACTAATTCAAAATAAGTTGTCATAAGTTTAAGTTCCAGGAGTAAAAGTGAGATATAGAAGAAAATTTGAGAGGCATTGCTGAGAGGAGTACAAGATGAGAATTCCAAGGTATTGACCTTATTGGACACTGACAGAAAGATGAAGATGTTTGGTTTCAATTTTCAATTGATAACCACTTACTGTAGAAGAACCAAGGATCCAAGTAGAAGTAAAGATGGCAAGTTACGCCAAATAGCAAAGGTAGAATGAGGGAGAAGAGTAACTTTAACTCAACTCTGTTGTAAAAAAATGCTTTCTCCAGGACCTTGTTTTCGATAGACTATCATGACTCACAATTAACCAAGCACAAAGAATAAACAAACAACCAAAACACCACACACAAAAGAAAAGGTACACACCATGAACACAGAATTATAGTGGTTCGGCCTAAACTTGCCTATGTCCACTCCGGTGATTACTGAGATACTCCACTAGTATGAAAGCCCCTTTGGTTTACAAGAAAAAACCCCATTTGCTGTCACAAATCCAGGTCTTAACATATCTCACCCCTCACACTCTCTCAAAGTGTTTCACTCTACTGTCATCCAAATTCCTAATCTATATTGTACAAGGAAACTTAATCTTTCCTAAATCTTTTAGGACAAGAATCTCTGCACCTAGCTTCCCTAATACAATCCTAAACAAATTAGGACACTAACATTCACGAAACAAATTCCTAACAAATACAGACCCAAGTTTCGGTCTACAATTTATGGGGTCTGCACAAAATAAAAAATGGAAATGAATACTATCCTTCCTAAGATCATATTTGAATAACTCGTGCCGAACACTATTAACATAAAAAGAACCATGCAAGCAGGATCAATTAGAGCGGAAAATCTGACCTAAATTTTGTTCCAAGAGATATAAGAATCAAAACAAAAATCAAGCGGAAAATTGAAGCTTTTCTATCCAATCCAAGATACTCGTGCTTTCCAAAAGACGAACACCAAAGCTAACAAATTATGAAAAGCAATAAAATTGTAACAAAGTGTTGAGAGTAATCAGCAAAAGGTGTATGATTAAGGTGTTTGAGTGAGAAATAAGGTTAAGGAGGATACCGGAGTCGGAATCAGATGGCTGGGAAGCAGATGCATCTCCTTCAATGTCCCTATTGAGGGCAGCCTGGAAGGCCTCCACATCCGCCCCCGAATGCATGGTTTCGTCCTTCGCACAATTCAAACCAGAAAAAGAAAAAAAAATAAAAAGCTTCAGAATTTAACATATGTGGAGACTTAAATTAAGAGCTACAGATGTGACAGAGACAGAGAGAGAGAAGAGAACCTCATCGTCTTCGAGCAGCTTCTTCATAATGGAGGGGTCCATGATGCGATTAGGATATATGCCGCTGGTTCCCCACTAGTCAAAGAATCAAAACCTCTCTCTCTCTCTCTCTCTCTCTCTCTCTATATATATATATATATATATATGCTGTTAGCACTGTGAAGGCAATCGAGCACGGCCACAAAGGCAACCTGTAGATTTAGAAGAAGAAAAAGCAAAGGCGTTATCGAGAATAAGATGGTCATAAAAAGACAAGCAACGAAGCAATTGAATTGGACCTACAACGGATTTACCTCTTCAATTCAGCAAATGTTGATATTTACAGCCACATCAATCAAGCATCGACTATCGAAGAAGAAGAAGAGAAGGAGGGAGGGCGGCCGGCCGGCTGCGCAACTGGGTCCCACAGCTCGCTGGTGAAGAACTGAACAGAAGAAATCAAAAGCAAGGAAGAAGAAGAAGTGAAAGACAAGAATTCAAAACACTGATTCTATTGAATTGAAGGGGGAGGAGAAGAGCAAATCAAAAGGAGGAATGGAGGAGTAGGACGAGGAGGAGAGGAGAGGGCTGTTAAAGAGTTTACACGCGGTTGGGCTCTGGGTCTCACGGATGGGCCGGGGGTTGGCTTTGAAGTTGGGCTATGGGCTGTTGCATTCAATTTTATTTTATGGGCTGGGTTTGGTTTTTTTTGTTATGACCTATACTGTTATGACCGGGTAAAAACACCGGTGAAGTTGAAATTCGTCGCGGTGACTTTTGGACGGATCGGATAGGAAACAAAGGTTTTTAGTAGAGTTCATTGATGCAATGTCAATACTGCTCTTTTATTTGTTTCGTGGAAGTGCTTCAGAGTCTATTGTGAATTTGTTTCGTCATTGTGCCCATGTGATTTACTTTCGGCCTGCTAGTCTCTTGGACCTACGATCGAGTAGATATGACAAAAATTTCTTACAAAAAATTAAATGGAACTTTAACGAAAATCAACTGGTACCACATTTTTATATTAAAAAGTCAATCCTGGTAATATTCATTTTACCTTTTATTTTATCATTATCGTTAAAACTCAAAGTTTTCAAATTCTTTTCATTAGTTTGTACCATAGTTTTATAATCTTAGATGGCATCCAATGTGGAACTTTAGATGGATAGCCACATTATTTAAAACAATCGATTTTTCAATTTAATTAGAAATTAAGAACCCAAAAAAAAATAAAAATAAAAAGAAACCCTAAAACCTAGCAATGTGAAGCCCGTTTGCTTCTGTAGTCCTCCTCATCCCTTCCCCTCCTTCCTTCGCATACCCTTTCATAGTAACCATTTTCATAGTCAATATCACTACCTTATTATTCTATGGAACATCGATCGATATGTAAATACGCCAAGAATAAATATAAAAAGCTAACTATCCATTAGGATATTAAACTACATGCAAAGTCTAATATATATAGTTATACAAACAAGTTCTTTTGAACATCATCTAATTTTAAGGGTTGATCAACAAGTATATTGTCGATCAAAATGACTTGGAGTATTTACTCATAAACTCAAAGTTAAAGTTCGAATGTTCACATCCGCTCTATCCTCTTTTGTATAAAATTTGAAGAGTACTTAATTATTCATAGTTTTAAGGACAAAAATATCAAGGTCGACTAGCAAATGTAAAATCAACAGTATGTGATCCTTCTTTCATTTCTATTGCTGTTGCAGGTTGGTCTCCTAGTCTTCTAAAACCATTCCCGTCATGTGCGGAGCCTTCCATCTCCGAGAGCTCGGCGTCAGATTGGTAAGATCTTGGGGAATTGAGGACGCTTTCAAGGTCGGATTGATTGGACCTGAGCTTTTGGTTGTGAAGCAGATGCAAGGGTGATGTACCCCGACTTGGCGTATTTTCCCCGCTTACAAATCCTGAGGAAGAAGCATCTCCTTTAGTATTCCTCAACTTCTTTCTTTGCTTTGCAGCCTTTTGCCAGTTCTTAAGAGCCTTTGCCGTTTGCTCCTCAAAAATTGCTTTCTTCATATGAGATCCCATCTGCAATTTAACATAATATGCATGCATGCATAAACATAGGTTACTAGATATTATATAGTAAATTTCTCAAATAAAATTCTTAATTTTGAACAATAAAGGGCAAAAAGAAACGTCTTTTTTTTTTTTTTTCCTTTTGAAATTAAAGTTGAAACTTTTAATCAAATTCCTCAAATTTAGAGGGTAATATATGGTCGAATCAAAGCATGAAGAAATGTTACAAAAGGGCAGTTAACTCACTTGTGTAATCAAACAATAAAGAGGGAAGGTAATGTAACTGCATAGGATCTGTAGGGCTACTCCAAGGAAAACCCTTGTCAATATCAGAGGCAAGTTGTCGTGGAAGCATGATGTGAACCCAAATTCAGACTGCATCCATACATATATAAATATTAGTTATAGTATACGTAGTTGGGAGGTGCAATAAGATATAAACATAATTTTATATGGGATTGTGGTAACTTACAGATATCCAGACGAAGTATGCCATTTGGAATGCGTTCTGTGCAACAAAAAATGAATTCTTAGAAATCTTATTGGGCGGTAGCTTCTGATACGACTATATACATATGGGGTTAGATTGAAGGACACAAGCTTTTGACACATTTTGACACAAATTTTGTCGCCTCACTTTGTAATGAATTTCAACAATCCAAATTGTCCATATCTTAGTACATATTCATATTCATAGATCATTTTTGCACTTTGTAATATATTTCAACGATCGAATTGTCCATATCATAGTACATATTCATAGCTCATTTTTGCAAAAAATTAGACACATCCAAAAACTAAACAAGCAAAAAATCTTGGTTCATTAAATAAAATTGAATTGAAATGTATGCAATCAAACAACTAAACAATTATTGATTTAATCGCTTTCTGGCATGGATATTTCTTTTAAAAGAGAATCCAAAAACTAAATTGTTCCAATTATTAAACCACATCACGAATTTAGAAGAGCATTCTTATGTTTTTTTTTTTTGTCAAAATTCTTATGTTATTGTTTGATGACTGAATATTTTGTTGTTGGAGATCCAACAACCGCTTTTCAAAATTTCATTCTTTTTTTCATTTAATTCTTATAGAGATTCTAATTCTTCAATTGAAGCAGTTATACTTTTAGGACCCCTAAGATTCCCACAACCTAAAATAGTCTTTTAAAGTAGTGATACAGACCCTATTACTTTAGGGTCTTCCATTAGATATGCCTAAGAAACTTAATTTTGTATGATAATTTGCCTAAAAGAAGATGATAGGTAATGTTGACAAGAAAAAATAACCAACTTTAAGCTTACCTGAAATAATGTAAAATGAATTAAGAGAAGAGTCCACTCCGGTCGGTTAAACCAAAAGTACTTGTTGTTTGGCTCCACAACGGGAGCGCCTTTAACAACTGTATTCCGATCATGCATTTCTTGAGCCATCTCCACGATGATAAGCTCAAGCTTTGTACCCACCAGAAGAAGAATCTGCACGGACAAAATTAAATAATTATTAATAAGATCATCTCCATATATAAAAAATGAGAATATGCACAGGAACTTGCAGCTAGCACACTATAGAGCTTTGTACTTCCGCTTTTGAAAAATTAAGGGGTTGTTTGGTATCTTTCTTGGAACTAGTGATTACAACATAGTTTAATCGCATTTATCTTTTTTGAAAATATATATAAATCATTTTCAAATTGAATACCAAACAACATGTAGTATATATTAACTCGATCATTGCTAATGTGATGATATCATTGTCTTACAATAAGAGGAGCCAACGACAACCAATTGAGCGTGTACCATTCTGTTGCATTAACAAAGTAGAACAAGATACCAATTGATCAGTATTTAACGATATTCGATTTTCATGGCCAATAAGAAATTAAAATGTGCGGGTCGTGATCATGGTCTGTGTGTGCTAAAGAGAAGCTTAGAGAGATAGAGAGGGAGAGAGATTACTGTAAACGTTTAGAAGCAAAAAAACGACGGCAAAAATCCATAGTGGTAAACTGCATGCAAAATAAAGAAATTAAATCATTGTTATTAGCATAAGAACATTATCAAAAAGTTAACAAACACGACGTCGTATATTTAGAGAGAGACCTGATTCCCACGACGACCTTAAAGTCATCTTCCATGGATCTCTTAATATACTTATGGAAGTCAAATTTGCTATTTGGAGCAAAATGTGCCTGCATGCATGCATTAGCTAGCCTATTAATGCCAGAAAGAGAGAGAGCAAGGTTCGACAAATGAGTGCATACTGCTAATGCCAGAAAGAGAGAGCATGGTTCGACAAATGAGCTCATACTAAATAATAATAATAATAATAATAATAATAATGCTACACTTAACATATTTTTTTTATATAATTTTTTTTTTTGGTATCATCTCTCTAATAGAGGTAAAACCTACCGGAAAGGATCCTCGCCGTATCCTTTTCTTGGGGATCCCGGAGATCCCGTGATCGTGGCCTTTCATCGTATATCGTGCGGTTAGAAATCATTTGAAATTTAAAATTAAATATAAATAGTACCTAACGAAAACTGATCGTACGATGTACGATGAACGGCCACACGATCATGGGATCCCCAAGAAAAGGATCCGGCGATGATCCTTTTCCATACCTACCAACACACATAGGTCTAATATGGTAAAAGTAATGTGGAGACCGTTTAGCTATCAATATGTGTCGAACAAATTGGTGGCTATGGGAACAAGTATAATATCCCTCATGATTAACTGTCAACTTTGTTTGATCCATATGGATGAGTAAACGGTCTACAAATTAAATGAAATTTTCTTAAAATGATCTTTAGATAATGATAAGAATTGAACAATTGAAATTTTGATGTTTGTATAATAAATGATGGCACATTGTTATATTAAGTTGAAATGACACTTCAGTTACATGGAAGGTGCCAAGCTGTAGAGAAATGTTTTAGAGTATCCAGAATATGGATCGGAACATCACGTATCATAATAAAAGGGGAGGAACACTTGAAAGAAAGAAAAAACTCTACTACACTTATATTTTGACACATAATATACTGACCCATATTCCAAAAACACTGAAAAGTCTCTCCAAGCTGTGTCCATGTTACATTTAACTTCTAATTATTACTTACATTAATAAATCCGTGGCGCATGGTCAAATAGTCCACCCTTGTTACTGAACCAAAGAATTGCCTGAAGAATGCCACCTACAATGCACGAAAGAGGCTCTCATAAGGGTGAAGCTTTGATCAAGGTTTTTTCTTCTTTTTGTTTTTCCGTTTGATTTTTGGTGGGCGTGTGTAGTAATTTAGGACGATTTTCTCAACAAGTGTATCCAAATAACATTACTCAAATATTATACACGTGAATCAACTCACAATCCATCTTATTCCAGGCATTGTAGAAAAGCCAGAGTGACGCTTCACAAACGAAGTTTGTCGAGTAAACCTGAATCTTGAAGGATCTGCTCACATTAGTTTACAGTAATTAATATTGTTAAATGTTCTAATATTCTTTGTGGCCAGAAGGCCTATAGAGTAGACCACCAAAAAAAAATATATATATATATATCTTGGCAAGCACAATAAGCGAAGAAATAAAATATTAAAATATTGATACCATTTGTAAACTGATATTCCAAGGACGATGTCTCTGATTCCCAAGCTTTCCATTTCTTCATCTGGTCGGCACTCATACAGTAAGAGCATTGTTAAAGCTGATTAGTTGATTTGATTTTGATTAATTAATTAATTAAGAAATATATAATTGTAATTAACGCTTGCTTTATCGTTTCTTTTTCATCTTCTTTTTGAGGTAGGTTGTCCTCATCTCATATCACGATTTCCATTAATTTATACGGGTGGAGTACTGGCCGGCTGGCCGGATACCAAGCCACAGAATATAGAAAAGGCCAAATGTAAAAATGTTTTGACATACATGATTCCATATTATATGATCCCATTCAACTACTTTACAATATTAATATATAGGCTAATTAAATAAGATTTTAATTTTTTTAAAATTAATATGCTAATCAAGTATTTTTAAACTTGCAAGTTAGACTACCTCCATCCTCTTGCTATATTTGTCTGACAGACCAATCTTTATATTGCGAGTGAACTTGGACCATATATATCTCCAGGAAACAATTAACATCATTAATGAGAATTTAAACAGCAATTAGGTTGGCACTTTGGTAAAAGAACATATTTCTTTATGCAAGTTACAACTAGCAGCTTCCAAATATGTTATGCATGTGTAAGGTACAACTTCTGTAGTAGAGAATAAGTGAGAAAAACAGTCGGGGAAAAACGTGAAGTAAAGTTGAAATTGAGTAAGTACCCTTGTTTTTTAAATATAAAAAACTAAAACTCGATCCGTTAATTATATGTTATAATATACATTTAACTCTTTTTTATTGCTAAGGAGAATTCTCTTTATACTTTTACTAGCATATGGGTACACACAAAGTGTGTGAGAAATTTTTTTATCTTTGTTTTTGAAATAGAAGGAGAGAGGAAGAGAGTGATAGAGAATGTTGGAGTGGGATGTTTTTTTTTTTTAATTAGAGATTGTTAGGATTACATGTAAGTGAGGTTTTAAAAAAACATCAAAATTTGGTTGTATGAAATTACATTTCTGCCCCATATTTCTTATTCATTTTCTTTTTAATTAGAAGGTTAAACTGGTAATTTCATAGAATTTTGGTTGACAATGAGTGTTTTATTAATTAGTAGATATAGATAAAAGATTTAGACACTTACGCGTAAAAAAAAAAAAAAGTTTCTTTTACCGAATACCTGGGTATATAACCACACCAATAAGTGATGCATATATGATGGAACTTACTTTGGCCTGCGCAAGTGCCATAGTGACGACACTGTAGAAAACATGAAAAACAGCAAGCACGAAGATGAATACATGCAATTGGTGCATCCCAGATGCAGATATCAAAGGTACTTTGCCCTGCACAGTACATGCATTGACAAATCAATATGGAAATTATATTTAAAAATTAATTGAAGAGTACACATTATATAGCAACTAAGAATGATTCATTACGAGTTGTGTTAATATGTAATTAATGACATACTCCTGCGCAAGAAGATGAATCTCCAGCACTAGAGGCTAAAACTCGACGCCAGATCATGTTTTCAGCATGTGACAGTAACTTTCGTCGTCGATCCTCGTCGCCTCCTCCTTTATTACCTTCATCCTTGCCGCCCTCACTATACTTAGACTCGTTTAACTGACATGGAAGCATGGTGTCACCATACTTGGTTGAGATGCATATTTTTGGAAGAAATCGTGTTCCAACAGTAAGCAGTAGAGATATGAAGCCCAAAAGCATTAGCTCTGCATGGACACACAATATACATATAGGCAAATATTTTCAGTTTCTAACAGAGATATCATCACATATCACAACATGTCATCAGATTATGTAAGTAATTAAAGGGGCTTTTTAACTTTAATCCTTCAAGAAGATTTAAATTTAAAATAAACCTAGTGTTAGTTTTTAACTAAAACAAGTTTTTTAATTTATTAATTTCATTTAACATTCTTTAAACTTGAAAGACTCAATTAATGTACTTAAATGTTAGTAATGAAATGTGTGTACCAAAATGTATTATATTGAACTGATGTATTTAAATGTTAGTACTGAAATGTATGTACCGAAATATATGCACCGAAATGTATTATATTAAATTAATGTACCTAAATGTGTGTACCGAAATGTTAGTACCAAAATGTATGATATTGAATTAATATACCTAAATGTCTGTATCGAAATGTATGTACATAAATGTATGCACTGAAATCTATTATAATGAAATTAATGTACCTAAATGAAGAAGACAAAGTACATTAATTGAAATATATTGTATAACAAAATTTATTTTATCTAAATGTTTACAATAAAATATATTAGGATAAATGAAATGAAAATGAAAAATATAATGAAATGAAATTAATACATTATAAATTAGGAAGAAAAAGAGAAATAATTAAAAAATAAAAATATAATTAATAAATGAGGTTATTAATGTATCAAGGGAATAAAATTAGATTTTGATATTACTTATCGTTTTAATCTAAAAATCATTTTTGTCAAGAATTAAAATGAAGTTTTCTATTAATTTTAAATTCTTGTTAGAATATATATAAACATGTGAGTGGGCGTGTGGGGTGTGGGTGTGGCGTCTAGACAGAGAAGACATACGACATACGGAAGAAAAAAAACAACTGTAATTAGCATAGTGTATCTAACGATAGTAATTAAATTTGAACTGACCAGCTTTTATTTTCTCCAAAGCTTCAAGCATAGCTTTCTTATTGCGTTTCTGGAACCACTGTCATTGTAAAATTAAATTTTATATACAGTTATCCATGACCATATATTAGTAAATAACTAATAGTAAGAAATATTTCTGGCATATACTGCACGTGACGTATATACATATGTAGGTACATACCTTTCCAAGAGCATGAATTGCTTGTTCTATGATAATAGAAATAACTATGAAAACTGCACAGGCGATGGCAACAGCCCATGTTGGCGTCTGTTTTAAACTTCTTTCTCCCGCAGCTGCTGCTGCCATGGCTGCCTTAAGAAGCGTTTGAGTATGTACTCGATCTCAATCCCGTTATAAAACAGCAATACTTACACTTGAATGATCAAACTAATTAATCCTCTCTAGCCAGCTTAAGGAGAATGAATGTTAGTATATATATACTAGCTAGCAAAACGACCAGTTCAAATTTCAGGGACAGATTTCCTTTACCTAGGTTAGGGAGAGAGAGAGTGAGAGAGATCGCTTTGTAAATCTATATGTGCTTTGTTAGCTTACGAATTAAATAAGCCAACTTAGTGTGATACAACATATGTGTAGCTCATTTTGGTTAATTCAATATGTATAGAATCAATCCCAAGCTATATAAACTTGTCACATGCTTAATGTTTGTTTGTGCCTTGTCCTAAATGGTAGGTTATCAATAGTCCGGTTGTGGAACAATCCACTTCATAGTTTTAAATGTCAAATTAATTGTAAATATGGAACAATTTAAAATATTGCCGGCCGGCTATTGGAGCCAAAAGGAGAATGCATGCATGACATTTATCTTCACTTAGTATTATAGTCTACTGATATTTATCTTCATCTTAAGAGGTAGGTTCGAATCTCTTGAATAACGATCAATTTTAATACGAATTTAGACCCACACGTCTTAGTATAAATATGTATATCGTTGCCTCTCATAAAAAAAAAAGATAAAAAAGAAAGTAGAATACACGTATCCCTATGATATATGTTGCTTATTGTTGATGCAGAAAACATGAGGGGTCTTAGAACAACGTAAATCCGATCATGAATCTGCAAGAAATGTAAATAACACAAGATATATCGTGGTTCACCCCAATGTTTGGGCTACGTCCACACTGATATTGTATTTCTCTGAGAGGATTGTGAGGGAGAGAGCCTCTGTAATGTGAGTGAGGCTTTGAGAGGGGAATGGGGCTTGCTCTGAATATGAGAGCCTCCCTTAATGAGGAGAGTGATGAGTCCTTTTATAGAATAAGGGCTCCTCACTTATTATATATTTGCCCCTTCATTTATTACATAATTACATTTAAGTTCCCGAGTATTTATATGAGATCTAAATACGGAGGCCGTAAGTATGGTACAAACAGTAGTCCCCCAAGTCTTCAGTCAAGAGAGTCTTTTGGCTGGAGATTTGAAATTCAGTCCATGTGTAGGCCGAAGTAACTAGATGTCGTTTAGGACTGATACTCGATATGAGGCGGTGCCCAATCTGAAATAATGCTCAACTAGAAGTAGCACATATTGCGAGGTTGCTCTGTTTTATGTTGCCTTGGTTGGCTCGGCTTGTGGCGTTGAAGGTGAGGGAGTCCCTTTTATAGAATAAGAGCTCGCTCCTCAATACATAAGTGATGGGCTAGAGTTGATGCTCTCTAATGATGGTGAGGGAGTCCCCTTTATAGAATAAGGGCGCGCTCCTCAATACATGAATGATGGGTTAGGAGTGATGTTCGTGGCGATGCGGTTGCTCAACTGGAGGCGATGCTCTCTAATGAAAGTGAGGGAGTCCCTTTTATAAAATAAAGGCTCGCTCCTCAGTACATGAAGAATGGGCGCTCTTTAATGAAAGTGAGAGAGTTCCTTTTATAGAATAAGGGCTCACTCCTCAGTACATAAATAATGGGCTAAGTCCCCCAAGTGTTTTTCATAAGGCCCAGTTGAGGCCCAATATATGGTACATAATGTAGTCCCCCAAGTCTTCGATCAATATAGTCTGTTGGCTGGAGACTTCAAATTGAATCCATGTATGGGCCGAAGTGGCGGTTGTTCGGATGCGGTATTTGTATACCCTACACTGAAGCTTTGTAGGTGAAGCTTTGCAAGTGAAACTTTGAAGCTGGAGTTTTTGTAAATGAAGCTTTTGAAGTTGGAGCTCTGTAAATGAAGCTTTTGAAGCTAGATTGTCATGAGTGATGCTCATGAATGTTTATATTGATTGACATGAGTGATGCTCATGGATGTTGACATGAATGATGCTCATGAGTGATGCTCATGAATGATGGTCATGAATGTTTATGTATGATTGTTATTAGTGATGCTTATGAATGTTTATGTATGAATGACATGAGTGATACTCATGTATAATTTTGGAGTACTAGACGTACTTTTGATCACCTGGTTGGTGATAATAGAAGTAGGTTGCCGAATAATTTTTGGAGTACTGGGCGTACTTTTGATCACCTGGTTGGTGATAATAGAGGTAGGTTGCCGAATAATTTTTGGAGTATTGGGCATACTTTTGATCACCTGGTTGGTGATAATAGAGGTTCTGACTCTTTTGGGCATATAGGCCTTCGCCTTCCACATAACATTCCAGCCCATTATTTTGGGCTTTGCCCTTTTTTTTTTTAATTTTTTTATTACTCTCTGATGGGGTTTATACAGATGTCTTCGAAAGATAAGAAAAATAAATCACATCACTTTAAAGTAAGGAACCCTTATCTTTCTCCTAGGTCTTCCCTTAGCTTTCTCAGAAAATAGGAACATGCATGATGAAAGTGTGGGCATCTTCTTTGGCTTTAGCAAAATCTCCCTTTTTCTTTTTCTTTTGCGTTGTCCCCCATGTGTTCTCGAGGAGAGCCTCCCTTTTTCTTTTTTCTTTTTTTTTTTTTAGCAGGTGGCAGACATCTTCTTTTCTTTTTCTTTTTTTTCTTTTTCCAGCAGGTGGCAGACATCTTCTTTTCTCTTCTCTTTGCTTTTGCTTTTGTTTCTGTTTCTTTTGACAAGCTGATGGATGGACAGGATGGCATGGGCTTGGTCTGTGCTTGAGCCGTCGTAGTTCCACTTCGGCAGTTCTGATGGGTTTGTTACTACTCCAGGCTAGCGAGCCTGTGCAGCGAGGATCTCATCCACAACCATGACAACCTTATTGAAATGCTCATCTTGTCTGTTTCCAAGGTCAAACACTCCGTAGTTAAGATTCTTAAGCCACTCCCCTATTTCTTCACCCCCTGTAAACCACTTGTGAAATCTCGCGCTAGAGCTTCTTGGCGATGACGTCAGCGACATCTCACATGCTGGAGCCTCCTGGCGTTGTTGTTGTTGGGCCTGGCGAAGTGCAGAAAGTTCTGGACCTCGGTCCTCCTCGGCGTATGGATCGGCAGCCTCGAAGCGGGGGCCGGTGCTGAAACCTACAGCTGCTGGAGCTCGAAAGTGGTTGATTTTTTTGGTCAGTTGAGAGCAGAGGAAGTGGGAAGTGAGTAATCGTCGTCCATTTCGAAATTGGAGACGCACCCATTCATCTTTTGTTCCGAAATCCAATCAGGATTTAAATAATAAAAAGGGAGAAAAATGAGGTACTTGTACTCCGAGTTTGGATCGACGATGGAAGCAGAGGAGGTACTTCACTCGGTCTCTGAATATCTGAGTCTCTGAGTCTTTGAGTGGTTGTGCAGAGCAAAAGAATGGTACTTTGAATAATTGGGTTTACAAGAGTGGAAAGCTCCAATGTGGGTGGTGATGGGAAATTAATGGATAGAAATCTCAAGGGAAAAGATTTCAGTCGCAGCTAGTAGCTACTACTACTCTCTCTATCCTCTAAAGATAAGGCTCTGTCTGTCTCTGTGATTTGCTTGTGGAATTGGAGACTATTGGTCAGCTGATTCAAAAGAGATGCATCCGAGTTTCTCTCTATAGATTGAATGGGTGTGTCTCTGAATGTGGGCGTTGGGTTTCTGCAGATTCACGTCGGAGGTGAAAAATTGAGAGAGGACCGACATAGCTTTTCGTATCGTTTCCCACAGACGGCGCCCAATGTTGATGCACAAAACCGGAGGGGTCTTGGAACAACGTAAATCCGATCGTGAATCTACAAGAAATGTAAATAACACAAGATGTATCGTGGTTCACCCCAATGTTTGGGCTACGTCCACACTGATATTGTATTTCTCTGAGAGGATTGTGAGGGAGAGAGCCTCTGTAATGTGAGTGAGGCTTTGAGAGGGGGAGGGGGCTTGGTCTGAATATGAGAGCCTCCCTTAATGAGGAGAGTGAGGAGTCATTTTATAGAATAAAGGCTCCTTACTTATTACATATTTGCTCATTCATTTATTACATAATTACATTTAAGTCCCCCTAGTATTTATATGAGATCTAAATACGGAAGCCCTAAGTATGGTACAAACACTTATAAAACCAAAACCTATTAGTTTCATTTTCAATTAAAAAGATTTCTTAAAATTGCTCAAAGAATGTAAGTGACATGGCGGAGAGATATTTCTAAATTTTTATGTTTTCGGAACATGAGTTGATACAACACATATCATATTATAAGTAGAGAATTTTTTTTTCAAGTGTTCATCTACTTGTATTATTATTTTTTTATAATATAAACTAAAAAAAATCTAATGAGTATATAAACTTACAATGCACTAATTAATTGTTAGATTGCGCTTATATGCATGTGTAGGCAACTCACAATAGCAAAAGTATATCTTATTGCAAGCACTTAATTAGAAACAAATGAATTCAGCATAATCTAAAAATGCGACACTTAAGGAGTATTGAAGTAAAGGTTGGTTTGGGATTGTGGTATTTAAAAAAAAAAACAGCTTATTAAAAAATTTGGAACATAAAATGTATTTGGTAAAACAATTAATTGCTGTCAATGACAGTAGAAAAGCATAAAAAAGCAAAAGCGGTGTATATCATACTTCTAAAAAAAATGTTTTTGCTTTCAAAACATAGTGTTCAGTGCCTATTTAATGAAATTTTCAAATGACAAGTATACCCTCACATAATTTACAAAATTATAACATTTGCCCCTACATTATTCTTTTTGACAATTATTATATCATATTAAATACTATATCATTTTTAGTCATTTAACATAGTCACAACATATATATAAAAGGTTACCAATGTATAACTTTCTAGAAAATGCTTGCATTTCCCCATTGGGGGAATGGGCTCACTCCACTACTTTCAAATAATGCATCTTTTCTATAGAATTTTATAATTGAAGTTGTCCAAATATTTAATTTTCATTAAAAGATCATTCTTACAAAAAAAATATATGAATCGGAGTTCGTTTGGTCATTCAAAGTGTATCATATACATCAACAATATATGTACCAATTAACATATTTATTAATAATCATTTATTTATTTGATATATTTGGATGACTAAACGAACTTTGATTTGAATGATTTTTTGTAATCTTCCAATCAAAATTAAGAAATTGATCGGTGATTATAAAGTTTTCACGAAAAAGATATGTTATTTGAAAGTCAGCTCATTCCTCCAAAGGAAGAACGCAAGCGTAATTATAATTGTTCACAGTGTTTCCTTCGTTCAATTATTTAATTAATGGTTATGTATAACGAGTATTTTTTCTTTTCCATTTTCTTCGTTCTTGATGGATGATGGTTTTAGAACTTCGAAACTGTTAGGATAAAAGATTAGTATTGTTTTACATTGCCAGGTGTCACAATTGTATTGGGAACTCTAGAAGTCAGTTATGTGTCATTGTATTTATAAGGATGTATGATGTAATAGTTGGATATAATGATAATACAGTTTCTCTCTCTACATTCTCTCTCGTCGAAAGCTTTCTTGAGTTCTTCATAAGTTCTTCTTCATAGTTTGTTATCAGCGTTATCATGGTATCTTCGCCTACCATGGTTAACACCTGTGATTAACGATTCCTGTGCTTCCGCTCGTCGTCGTCGTCGTCGTAGTCGTAGTCGTCGTGGTCGTGGTTGTTCCGGTGACCGAGATCGGATCCTTGCTGGTTGTTCGCAATTTCAGAGAAGTGTTGATTTCTCAAACCCTAAGTCGGTGGCATTTCTTCTTGTCGGTTGTTCGTTCTGCCATTGGAGACTGTTGATCTTTTCGTCGTTCTGTGCAGCTACTGCCGTGCCGTGATTCGTGTAGTCTGGTGCTCTAAGTCGGTGGAGTTTCTTCTTGTTGGTTGTTTGTTCTATAGTCGTCAACGGTTGATTTGTTCGTTGATCTTTGCAGCTGCCGTCGTGATCATCTTGAGGTGTTTTCTTTCGATTTCTCCGTATTGATATTTGCAAGATTTTGTCTATCACAATTATTGCTATGTGGTACTTCTTGCTGAGTGATTCTTGAGGTGTTTCTCTGTTGCTTTCTTGATCTATTGATTCTTGTTCTTGCATTATGGTTACGGCTGCACAATTAGCCCTCACTCAATCTCCAATTTCGTCACTTATACCTAGTGTTGGAAACACGGTGACTGTGAAATTGGATGATTCCAATTATGTTACTTGGAATTTCTAGATTTCTTTGTTACTAGAAGGGAATGGAATTATGGGATTTCTTGATGGCACCATTCCTTGTCCTCAGAAATATACTGAGTTGGAGTCTGATGATGAGTCGATTGTACATAATTCTCCACTGACTGATGCCTATCAAGTTTGGCAAATTCATGATAAAGCTCTTATGACCTTGATAACTGCCACACTATCTACTGCTGCTTTATCTTGTGTTATTGGATGTCGAAGCTCCAGTGATATGTGGAATCATTTGAAAGAAAGATTTGCTCATATGTCTCGCACTAGTATTGTTCAACTGAAGATTGATATGCAGAACATTAAGAAGGGGTCAGAATCGATTGATGCTTACTTGCAGAGGATTAAAGAATGTAGGGATCAGTTAGCTATTGCTGGTGTTGTGATTTCTGATGAAGATATTGTGATTGTGGCTTTAAGAGGATTACATACAGACTACAATACCATTAAGTATGTGATTCGGGGCAGAGAAAGTTTGGTCTCCTTGAAGGAACTTCGGTCTCAATTGAAGGCAGAGGAGTCTACTTTGGAAGAATGTCTTAAACAACCACATTTAATGGCAGCTATGTTTGCTAATGCTTCCAACACAACTTATGAAACTGGTGGATCTTCTAATTCTCGTCCATATACTGGAAACTTTGATCTGGGTTCTCATACTGGTCCATATACTGGTGGTTCTTCATTTTCACCAATGGCTCAGTTTCAACAATTGCCATTTCCCAATGGTCATGTTGCTTTTGTTTCTCAGACTGGTTCTGGAACTTACAACAATTTCAGGGGGACTAACTATCGAAACAAGGGTAAAGGGAAAAGGTTTAACACTGGTTTTCAACAACCTTCTGGACATCAACACTTTGCTCAACCCTCTCTTCCGTCACAGTCTCAGTTTCAGAATTCTGGATCTCAAATGGCTTCGGGACAATCTTTTCAACCACTGCTGATTTGTCAAATATGTGATAAAAAGGGCCATGTAGCTTTGAACTGCTTTCAGAATGGCTGCCAAATCTGCCACAGAAAAGGGCACACAGCTGCCACTTGCTTTGACAGGAACAATACTGGATCTCTGCCTATGTCTACTTTCTCCTCATCTCCTATGATGTTTCCGCAGCATTCATATTCTCAGAATTCTTCACAGTTGCAGCCCCATCCTCACTCTTCACCTTCATTTTCATCTCCCATGTAGCATCCTACTATGATGTCTTCATCACAGTATCCTAATGGAATGATGTCTCCTCCCAATAATTCGCAGGCTGCTTTTACTGCACGCACTAATTTCTCACCATCCGCCCCCACACATGAGTATTGGTTGCTGGATTCAAGAGCAACTAATCATATGACATCTGATTTGTCAAATCTGCAAGCTGCTACTCCATATGCTTCATCAGAAACTGTGACTGGTGCTAATGGTGAAGGTTTACAAATTTCTCATATTGGTCAAGCTTGCTTATCCACTCCTTCTCATACACTCGAGTTAAATTCTGTGTTACATGTTCCACAATTGTCACAGCACTTACTGTCTATGTATCAATTATGCAAAGACAACAATTGTAGGTGTATTGTTGATGAGTTTTCTGTGTGTATACAGGACAAGGTCACCAACAAGGTTCTCTATCAAGGACTGAGTAACCAAGCTGTCTATCCTCTTCCACTTCTCAAACCACCAAAGACTAATCCTGCAGCTTTTCTTGGACAGAAAATAAATGATTCTCTTTGGCATTGTCGATTGGGTCATCCCACCAATTCTGTTATACAAGTAGCTCTTAGTAAGTCAGCTATTACTTCCTCTTGTAATTCCCCATCTCAAACTTGTACTGCTTGTCTCCAAGGCAAGTTCACAAAGTTACCTTTTCCTGTAATGGCTTCCAAATCTTTTGTTCCACTTGAGGTCATTCACACGGATGTATGGGGTCCATCTCCTACCAAGTCTATAGAAGGGTATAGCTATTATGTGTCGTTTATTGACGAATGTACCAGATATACATGGATTTTTCCCATGAATAATAAAGCTGCTGTCTTTGAGATTTTTGTTCAGTTTCATGCCTATATTCAAAATTATTTTTCTGCAACTGTCAAAGTTTTGCAAAGTGATGGGGGAGGGGAATATGTTAGTACTCGATTTCAAAACTTTCTCACCACCAAAGGCATTGTCCATCAAAAATCTTGTCCATACACTCCTGAGCAAAATGGTTTAGCCGAAAGGAAAAATAGGCATCTTGTTGAAACTGCTGTTACATTACTTCAAAAAGCCTCTCTTTCATCTAAGTTTTGGTTTCATGCATGTGCCACAAGTACATATCTTGTTAATAGACTACCTACTTCCGTGTTGAAGATGCACTCTCCATTTGAAGTGTTGTATAAATCCCCACCTACACTTGATCACTTGAGGGTTTTTGGTTGTGCTTGTTACCCTTCCTTAAAACCTTATCGAACCAATAAACTTGATCCTAAGACCACTAGGTGTATATTTTTGGGGTATGCTGCTCAATATAAGGGGTATATTTGTTATGCTATAAGTGATAATAAACTAATTTTCTCTAGGCATGTTTTGTTTGATGAATCTGTCTTCCCTAGTACATATGGTCTGTCTTCTTCATCCTTCAGTTCTACTGTCTCTTCTGCATCAATTCCAGTTTCACTAGCTCCTCCTACTACCTTTTCTCATCCTCCATTTATTCCAATACCATTTCCACACATATCTTCTCACCCATCAGTTACTCAGTCCGATTTTCAGCAACTTGGTGATCTTGGTCCTACTGGAGGCAATTCTGCTTCACGTTCTGCATCTTCATTGTTGCTGTCCGAGTCTCATCCTGATGTAACAAGTTCTCAAGTTCCAGATTTGCAACATGTTTCTGTAGTCAGTTCTAATACTCATCCTATGCAAACAAGGTCCAAGTCAGGGATTTTCAAAAAGAAGGTTTTTTCTGCTGTTGTTCACGAAGATGTCAAGGAACCTCAGTCTTTTAGTATTGCTGCTCGATCATCTCAGTGGAGACAAGCAATGACAGAAGAGATGGATGCTCTTATTAAACAGCATACATGGACTCTTGTTCCTCTCCCATCTCATAAGAACTTGGTGGGTTGTAAATGGATATATAAAGTCAAAAGAAATCCTGATGGATCTGTGGCTCGGTATAAGGCTCGTTTAGTGGCCAAGGGGTTCTCTCAAGAAGCCGGCCTTGATTACTATGAAACGTTCAGCCCCGTGGTTAAGCCTACTACTGTTAGGTTAATGCTCTCATTGGCTGCAACAAAGGGCTGGAAACTTAAGCAGTTAAATGTTAAAAATGCGTTTCTGCATGGTTTTCTAGATGAAGAAGTGTATATGTCTCAACCACAAGGGTTTATTGACAAGGATCATCCAGATTTTGTTTGCAAATTAGAAAGGTCTTTGTATGGCCTCAAACAAGCCCCTCGTGCTTGGAATGCAAGGTTCTCGAGCTTCCTTCTCAGTTTGGGCTTCACATCCTCTTATGCCGATCCTTCCTTATATGTAAAACGTGATGGTCCTTCCCTTGTTGTGTTGCTGTTATATGTTGACGATATTATACTCAGTGGTGATGATGATGTACATGTTCAGTCTGTGATCAGTCAATTAACCAGGGAGTTCGATATGAAGGACTTAGGGGTCCTCCACTACTTTCTTGGGCTGCAAATTGAGTATCAACCTCAGGGATTGTTAGTTCATCAGTCCAAATATATCAGGGACTTGCTGCATAAGGTACATATGTTTGACAGTAAGCCATGTACCACTCCCTGTCATCCACATCAAAAGCTCTTAAATCATGGTAGTCCTCCATTCCATGATCCCGGTCTTTATAGAAGTATCGTCGGGGCATTACAGTATTTGACTTTCACTCGCCCTGATATAGCATATTCTGTCAATCAGGTATGTCAGTTTATGCATTCTCCTCTTGACAGTCACTTTGTTGCTGTCAAACGCATACTGCGGTATCTCAAAGGTTCTCTGCATCTTGGTTTGTGTTTTCAACCTGGTAATTTGGATATAAGAGCTTACACAGATGCTGATTGGGCTGGGGATCCCAATGATCGACGGTCAACCACTGGTTTTGTTGTGTTTTTAGGTGATAATCCAATTTCCTGGAGTTCCAAGAAACAGCATACAGTTAGTCGTTCTTCAACTGAGGCAGAATATCGCGCAATGGCAACTACCACTGCTGAAGTTGTGTGGATTCAGCAGTTACTTCAGGATCTATCTTTATCTCCTTCCACAACTCCTTTACTCCATTGTGACAATATATCAGCCATGGCTTTAGCAACCAATCCCATTCTCCATTCTAAAGCTAAACACATAGAAATAGACTGTCATTTTGTGCGGGAAAGAGTGCAGCAAGGCACCATTATGTTGCAGTTTGTTAACTCATCTAAACAGTTTGCTGATATTCTTACAAAGGGTCTCTGTTTTCCTTTGTTTAGTTCTCATTGTAACAATCTTATGCTAGCCAATGCCCAGCATAAAATTGAGGGGGAATGTTAGGATAAAAGATTAGTATTGTTTTACATTGCCAGGTGTCACAATTGTATTGGGAACTCTAGAAGTCAGTTATGTGTCATTGTATTTATAAGGATGTATGATGTAATAGTTTGATATAATGATAATACAGTTTCTCTCTCTACATTCTCTCTCGTCGAAAGCTTTCTTGAGTTCTTCATAAGTTCTTCTTCATAGTTTGTTATCAGCGTTATCAGAAACTACCGAAGTGATGAAGAATATTTCATGAGTAGACCTGTTTTGTTATTTGAACCAGTCTCCTTCCCAAATTTTGTAGTTGGAGTTTTGTTTGTGTATCGTCACTTTGCTGAGTCCACCATGACTCGTTCAAACTATATAGTAAGATTTTTGCAATTGGATTAAGTACCTAAAACTCCCAATCTTGCGGTTAGGTATGCTGTAAGATACTTTTCTCTCCTCCGTGAGTGCTCTCTCTCCTCTATGAGAGTTTTTCTCAGTGATCCTACTGATCTCGTTCCCTTGCTTTTATTCTTTGTCGGTTTGGGGTTTTGGATTTGTTTGCTTTTCGTTCTTGGTTTAGGGATTTGGTTGATGTTAACCCTGGCTCCATGGGCTTGTAAACTTGGATCTGGGTATTAATGCTTTTCTATGCGGTTGGTGGGTTTTGCAGTTAATTCAAGTTTTCTCTCACTCGAGCTGTCTCTATCCCAAGCGGCATCGCGGATTGTGCGAGGATGTAATCAGAGCGAGGCGATCTTCCCATAAGGGGCAACAGGTATTCCGTTTTGTTTGGTCTTGTCCTAGAAGGTAGGTGGATTTGCAAGAATTTGGGATATTGGTGGTTTGATTCCTATAGAATTTATTCCTACACAGTTGGTTGTTACTGGGGTCTGGATCTCAAGTTGGTTTTAATACTTGGAGACAGATTAGTAGCAGGCTTTAGGGTGGCGATATGGATGGGACTTCCATCTCTGTGGTCTTGGGGGTTATTTATGGATCTTTAATAAGGAAATTAATGGAACCCAAGACACGTCTGGATCTTTTAATGGAGTCTCAACTGCCAAAAATTGATCAGGGGGTAGATGCTTGGTTTAAAGCTGTATGGTGGAGACTAACGAAAAGAGTACATAATCGGGGGGTGGATCTGCAGTAAACATTAGAAAGAGCATTCACTTTGTTCCTACCAGTCTGAACGTCATTGGGTACTTTTTCTCTGCTTTATACAGTCGGAAAAAAGATTATTGCTCTTTCAATTGGGGAGGCAGACAGAGAAATAATAGAGAGGAGAGAAACAGAAGAACAGTTAAGAAGTTTAAAGAGAAAATGGCGAATGCTGTGGAGGAATTGGTTGTGCAACTAGAAAGTGGAATGGAGCTCTCGAACATGGAATTTGGAGTGAAACTCATAGCAAAGGTTCTGGTGGATCAAGAGCTTAACAAATGGGGTGTGAGAAACATTTTGAAGAGTGCGTGGAAAGAGTTTGGGGAGATTCAAATTAACTGGGTGCAAGACAACCTGTATGTGATCCTGGTTCGAGACGAGAATATTGCAACACGTTTACTGGAACAGGTGCCTTGGGGGGTGATGAAACAAAACCTCTCTGTGAAAAGGTGGACAGAAGATCTTGCAATGGAAGAAATCCCGATGCACATGGTGCTCTTCTGGGTGCAGATGAAAGGTATCCCTCCGTGTTTGTGCTCTGAGGGTAATTTAAACCGCCTGGCAAATAAATGTGGGGATTTACTGGAGGTTGAGGATATCACCAAAGCTAGGGGTTTCCTTCGAATCCGAATTATGGTGGATACCACGAAACCTCTAGTAACGGGGTGCTGGGTTACCAGGGTAGGAAACAAGGAATCCTGGGTTGAATTTCAGTACGAGCGGTTGCAGAATTTCTGCTATAATTGTGGTATCATTGGTCATCCTAGTATTGAATGCTCTGCGCCAGCAAGGAGATGAGAGGGGGCAGGATACGGGGAGTGGACTAGAACGAAAATGATCAGGGATTTTCCAGAGGCTTCGAGGGTGATTAATACGGCTCAAGGCAAAAGGAGGCAGGCGGGAGTCAACAGGGTGAAAGGGATTTTGAGTCAACGAGAGGGGGGAAATAATAATGGGGAAGAAGAGGGCAGTGTGACAGTCAATAGAGGAAGTGTGAGACATATTGGGGTTGTGAATACGCTAATTACCCAAGTTAGCTCACGAGAGACAGCTAATCCAACTGTGGGCGCTACGAATACGGTCACTGATCATGCTCACGGCTATATGGAAGGGATGGATGGGCATAACACTGTTGGGCTGCCTATAATGAGTATGGGTGTAATTGAGGAATGAGGGCAATCAGGAAGGGCTCTTGGTACTCGTCGGGTGAATATCAGAAGAAGACAGGTTGAGGCAGAGGCGAAGAGAAGGGTGAAAGGGGTAGAGAGCAACTCACAATATCCCACGGGGATGGTAGATCATGGAAGTCAGTATAGTCAAACTGAGCAGCTGATGAACCAGAATCTGCTCAAAGGAATGCAACCGAATAACTCTGTTCTAGGCCATCTGGAGGACATAAGCATTTTTCAACGAATTGGCCTAAAGAGGAATGCTGGGGAAGGAAGTAGCAAAAGAACCTCAAGACCGATAAAGAGAGCAAAATGACAAGCTACTTCAAGGGGACGAGCTAGGAAAGGTGGGCATACAAGATGTGTATCTGGACATAGTGAGACGAATGAAGCCTATGAGGAAAATCTACTGGAGGTTCCAGTATCAGATGAGAATTTATGGCCTCATCTGGAGGACATTGTGAATGAGGAGGAAACTATACGGAGTCAGCGATTAAGAAGCAATCAAGGTGGCGGTAGCGGCTGGCCTGATACAGCCGCAAGTCAACCATGATAGACCTGATTTGGAACTGCCGTGGTCTTGGGTCGGACATGGTAGTTCGAGCCCTACATGGGCTTATTCGAAAATATAGACCCTTTGTGGTATTTTTAATGGAGACTAAGATGTAAAACCATAGAATAGTGGGAGTTCGTAGGAGGATGGGTTTTGTGAATGGGTGGGATGTTCCTCCGGTTGGATCAGCGGGTGGTCTGAGCTTGTGGTGGGATGACAGTTTGGAGGTCAATGTTATATCATCCAACAGGAACTTGATCCATACTGAGATGTGATTTTTTTAGGATGAGTGGTTTAATGCTTCATGGGTTTATGACACTCCATATAGAAATGAGAAAATTAAGTTTTGGCAGTGGATTACGGAAGAGCTGAGCCCGACGCGTGCCCCTTGGTTTTGTGCGGGCGACTTTAATGAGATATTATCTGAAGATGAAAAATCGGGAAGGAGTCCTTGGCATTGGTCGACTATTCCATTTTTACAGTCCTTCTTAAATTGTATGGAATTGGTGGACCTTGGATTCTCAGGGCCAAAATTTACTTGGAGAGGGACCAGAAATGGCAGCTTGGTGCAGGAAAGGTTAGACATGGATTTAATTAACGGAAGCTGGCAGACTCGGTGGCCAAACTCGGTGATTATTCATGAAAATGTTAGGGCTTCCGATCACTACCCGCTGATATTAAATACTAACCCGCTGGCCCCCAAGTGTAAACCTATGTTCAGATTTGAGGCTTTTTGGTGCAAAGAGGAGGGATGCAGGGAGACCATAACATGATGCTGGAATGTGGGAAGTGCTGGTGGAGGGGTCGCTACGTGGCAATGGAAGATTAACGCCACTAGAAGAGGATTGATTAGCTGGAGTTCGGGCAAGTTCAAAGCCAGAAAGTTTGAGCTCCAACGGTTAAACTCTCATTTGGGGAATCTGCAACGGCAATGGGAGGAAAATAAGGAAAAAATCAATGAGGTTACTGCAATTATTAATCGGCTTGAGGCACAAAAGGAATCATACTGGGCGTCAAGATCTTGCATTCGGTGGTTGCAAGCTGGCGACTCAAACACTGTTTTTTTTTCACCAATCTACAATCCAAAGGCGTAGACGAAACAAATTAGCCCGAATCAGGAATGAGAAAGGTGGTTGGCAGGAAAATCCGGCTAGAGTCAGACTAACGGTGGAATATCATTTTCAAAGGCTTTTTACGTCGAATGGCAATCGAGATTGGGGGGATATTCTCTACTGCTTGGATCCGGTTGTAACAAATGACATGAATGAGACTTTATGTAGCCCCATCTCTGATGAGGAGATTAAAGATGTTGTGTTTAATATGGAAGGATCGAAGGCACCTGGACCTGATGGGTTTCAAGGTCTGTTTTTTCAATCATACTGGGACATTATTGCAACTGAGGTACATGGCATTGTTACTGACTGTCTTAGGGGTGATGGCTACCCTTCTGTTATCAACTCTACTAATATTGCTTTGATCTCAAAGGTTCCAAACCTGGAAGGGGTAAATCAGTTTAGGCCCATAAGCCTTTGTAATTATTCTTATAAGGTTCTATCTAAGATTTTGGCGAATAGGTTGAAGCCCTTGCTGGATCAAATTATTTCTCTGAATCAAAATGCGTTCATCAAAGGAAGACAAATTCAAGAGAATATTATCTTGGCTCATGAAATTTTTCATTTCCTTAAGATGAGAAGAACAAAGACAAAATTCGAAATGGGGATTAAGCTAGATATGAATAAGGCTTATGATCGGGTTGAATGGGACTTTCTGGAGGCAGTTATGGTGCATCTTGGTTTCCAATAAATGTGGATTGCTATGGTTATGAAGTGTGTTAAAACTGTGGAATTTTCTATTTTAATCAATGGGAGGCCGGGGCGAACCTTTAAACCTACAAGGGGACTTCGACAGGGGGATCCCCTATCACCCTACTTGTTCCTTCTTATCAGTGAGGTTCTTTCGTTGTTAATCAGTAGGGCGGTTCAGTAGGGGTATTTGGAGGGCATTAAATTATCTACTTAGGGGCTTATGCTCTCTCACTTATTGTTTGCTGATGACATTCTAATTTTTCTAGTGGCTACCAACCAGAATTGCAGGAATCTTTCTTCCCTTCTTAATGCTTATTGCAGAGCGTCCGGGCAACAAATTAGCCTTCAGAAATCGGTGGTTTATTTTGTGGCAAATACTCCTGCCCATTTATCTTCGGAGCTTTGTAATATCTTAGATATGCCCAAGGTGGAAGACCCAGGAAAATATATGGGTTTACCATCAATTTGGGGGAGGTCGAAGAAAGAGGCTTTACAGTTTATTAAGGAGCGGATCTTGTCGAAGATTACGGGCTGAAAACGACGTTTTCTATCTCAAGCGGGAAAGGAAGTTCTCATAAAAGCAGTGATCCAAACTATTCCTCTGTACACAATGTATGTGTTTCGATTGCCTGTGAGTTTTTGCAAGGATGTTGATGCAGTTGTGGCGAGGTTTTGGTGGGCGAGAGCGGATCGGGATCGTGGAGTACATTGGCTTAAATGGAATGACTTGAGTCGGCCAAAAAAGGAAGGGGGTTTGGGCTTCCGCAATCTCAATGATTTTAATATTGCTCTTCTAGCCAAACAATGTTGGCGATTGATTCATGACCCGGACTCTTTATGGGCTTGTGTTTTGAAAGCACGATACTTCCCGAATTCTTTCTTCTTGGAGGCTAAGAAGGGTGGGAGGGCCTCTTGGGCTTGGGCGAGTTTATTGGAGGGGATGGATCTTATTCTAAGGGATGCTAGATGGCAGATTATGGAAGGGATGAAGGTTCGGTTTTGGCAAGATAATTGGATCCCGGGAATAACGGGGGGGGGGGCACCCTACTCCTCTTAATCCTTCGGTCATCAATAGGGAGTGCAAAGTTGCGGAGTTCATTGATCCGAGTTCGAGGACTTGGAACTTGAACCTTCTCTCAAACTTTATCTCGGATTCAGAGAGCGATACCATCTCTAAAATCTATGTGGGGCCGCTTTTAAGTCCTGATAAGCTTGTCTGGCCTTATGAGAGAAATGGTTCTTTTTCAGTGAAGTCCGGATATTGGAGAAATCACAATAGACACCCATGCATAAACCTTGATCGCCCGTCCTCCTCACGTAGTGTTCATCATCAGATTTGGGTTTGGCTATGGAGTTGTAAGGCTACCCCTAAGATGAAGAACTTTCTTTGGCGAGCTCTTAAGGAGGCTTGTGCTACTAACTCCAATTTGTTTCGACGTAGGTGTGCCACTTCCCCCCTTTACCCAGTTTGTAATGAATGTGTGGAGACCATGGAGCATATTCTCCTTCTATGTCCTTGGGTGTCTAGAGTATGGTTTGAGGGTCCATTGAATGTTCAGATCAATCAAAGCTCAATTACTACTTTGGTTGAATGGGTGTATGGGGCGTTAAATCAAAATATGGGTTGTCAGGGGGATCTCGCTCGGTCTATGAGGTACCTGATTTTTACATGTTGGTTTATTTGGAGAGCCCGATGTGATGCTTTTTTCAACGGTGTTAAGCCCTCACCTCTTCGATCTATTCGAACTATCATTACTGCTTTGGAGTCTTTTATGCAAGCCTCCGCCCCCCTGCTGTTATCATTCACAATCCAAACTAGCCGTCATCGCGGTACGCGCCTTCTCACTCTTTGGTCTCCTCCCCCAGTCAATAAGATTAAGGTGAATGTTGATGCGTGTTGGAGGAGAGACTCATGTTGTGGTAAGATTGGGACTGTGGCCCGTGATTAGTTGTCGGGTTGCAGGGCGGTTAAAAGTGTATGGATGCATGCATCTTCGGTTAGGATGGCTGAAGCTCTTGCTATTCTGGAAGGGTGCTTGTTGGCTAAGTGTTTGCAAGTGTAGGAGGTGGTAATTGAGTCGGACGCACAAGGGGTTATTCGGTCCCTCAATTCCCCTTCTTTGAGCTGTGATTGGGACTTTCTCCCAATTCTTAGCCGTATCTTGGATGTTGGGAGGAGTTTTCATTCATGCTCCTGATCGTGGATTCCACGATCGGCAAATATGGCGGCGGATTTTGTCGCAAGGAATATTTCACTGGAGATGTGCAGCTTTAGCTGGGTTGTTCAACCTCCATCTTCGCTAGTTGGCATTTTGAACAAAGATAGTCTTCCCTGTCCTCCTTTGTAATTGGGGATGGGTTGTACTGGTAATAAGGCGACGCTGGTACTTGTTGAGGTGGTGTCTTTCTTGATCCTATTTATTTGTGTCTGTATCTTCTGGGGTTGCAGAGGTTGTTTCTCTGCGTGTTGTTTGTCCTTATGCCTCTCTGTTCTTTGAATCTATCATTTTACCAACAAAAAAAAAACTATATAGTAATTACATGAGCTTTTTCTCCAAGCATTGGAAAACAAACTTTATATGTCCGATTATAATTGCAAACGTTTCGTCACGTTTCCCTTGATAGTGTTTGGTTTCTGGGTTAGTTTCAATGGAAGTTCAAAGGTTAGTGAAATACACCGAAGAAAAAGGAGAGAAAATGTATTCAAGGATTGTGTCAATTCTATTCACTTCACTTACATACTGAAAAACATCTTCAGCATATATGACAGTTAGAGGAGTGAAAAAAAAAACAATTCCACTCACTCTATTACAAAGCAATCACAACCATTCATTCTTAAGTCATCATGTAAAATGCTTACACATGTCATGAGCTATGACTCATTACAAACTAATCTAAATGCCATATGGAATATGATCCAAAGGCTCACATTTGAACACAACTTGCTTAACACAAAAACTATCACAGCAAATACATTTACATATCAATACACCCTTCTAAATGTTTTGCTGATTTCACTCCAAGTGCAGTCCTCAGATACTCAAATCGATCCTTGGGAAGAGCCTTGGTAAAAATATCTGCCAATTGCTCTTCTGTACTGCAATAGCTCAGTTCAAGTGTCCCATTTTGAATCGCATCCCTTATGAAGTGATACCTCATGTTGATGTGTCTTGTTTTCTGGTGAAATGCTGGATTCTTGGACATGGCTATAGCAGAGGTGTTATCACATAGCAAGGGTGTAGCTTCCACTTGTTCCTCTCCAAAGTCAGATAGTACAAACCTCAGCCACATTGCTTGTGTTGTAGCTTATGCAGCACTCACATATTCAGCTTCTGCAATGGATAAAGCCACACTGCATTACTTGACAGAAGCCCATGAGAATATCCCTGAACCAAAACTAAATGCATAGCCCGAGGTACTCTTCATGTCATCCAAACTTCCAGCCCAGTCACTATCACAGTAGCCTATCAACACAGCAGCTTTACCCTTCACATACTCAATCCCAAAATCCAGTGTCCCTTGTACATATCTCAGAACCCTTTTAGCTATCCCCATGTGTTTCCTGGTAGGTTTCTGCATAAACCGAGCCAACAAGCATGATGCATACATTAAATCTGGTTTAGTAGTTGTCAGATATAACAAACTACCAATCATTTTCCTGTACAAACTTTGATCAGCATCCTCACTTCCATCTTCTTTAGATAACTTGTCAGTGATTGCAAGTGGAGTTTTCACAGCTTTACAGTCTTTTAAGCCAAATTTCTCAAGTAAAGACTCGGCATATTTCTTCTGATGAATAAATATGCCCTTCTCAGTTTGAATTATGCCCAAACCAAGAAAATGATGCAGCAATCCCAAATTTGACATTTCATATTGTTTCATCATATCCTTCTTAAACTCTTGGATCATTTCATCATAACTCCCTGTATAGATAATATCATCTACATACAGAGATACAATAAGCACACTTGCATCATTGAATTTAGTATACAAAGTCGCTTCACTTTGACTTTTCTTAAATCTGGACCTGTTGAAGTATGTGTCTATCTCATCATACCAAGCTCTAGGAGCTTGTTTTAGACCATATAAGGCCTTTTTCAACTTGTAGACCTTGTCTTCTTGCCCTTTTACTTCAAATCCCTGTGGTTGATCCACATATACTTCCTCATGCAGTGTACCATTTAGGAATGCAGATTTGACATCTAATTGGAACAATTTCCATTCCTTTTGAGCTGCCAATGCAATTAGAGTCCTAATGGTATCAAGTCTTGCCACTGGTGCAAATGTTTCATTGAAATCAACCCGAGGTTTCTGAGAGTAGCCCTTAGCCACTAATCATGCCTTGTTCTTCTGCACTGAGCCATCCAGATTAAGTTTTGTCTTGTAAACCCACTTTACACCAATTACAGGTTTGTCACTTGGCCTATTTACCAACTCCCATGTATCATTCTTTTCAATCATTTCAATCTCTGTGAACATAGCTTTTCTCCAAGCCTTATCCCCTAATGCTTCTTCAAAACACTCAGGTTCCACTACACAGAAATTGCATCTCTCATAAACTTCATTCAAACTCCTGAATCTGAAAGGAGTATGATCATACTCTTGTGAATCAGTATGATCCACTTGCTCCTCTTGACTTGAAGAAGAAGTAATAGTTTGATCGTGTTATTCCTATAATGATTCTATGTACTCCACATTTCCTTTATACTCTTCATTCTCAACATTGCTCCCTTCATTCCCATTAGCAATTGAAATAGGCAGGTTCTTCTTAGCACAAGATTTCCAGTCCCAGCAAGTATTATCATCAAAAATCACATCCCTAGAAATAACAATTTTCTTGGTTTCAGGATTGTACAACCTGTACCCCTTTTCACAGGTTCCATAACCAAGAAGAATGCATTTGACACTTGTTGCATCAAGTTTTTGTCTCATCTGTGATAGAACTTGTGCATAGCATAGAGATCCAAACACTCTTAAGTGTTTCACTCTAGGTTTCCTTCCACTGTAGGCTTCAAATGGAGTCTTCTTGTTCAGAGCTTTGGTAGGACATCTATTGAGAATATAGACTGCAGTATTAACTGCTTCTGCCCAAAACTCAAATAGAATGCCCTTCTCCAACAACATGCATTTAGCCATTTCTACAATGGTCCTATTTCTTCTCTCTGTTACACCATTCTGTTGAGGGGAATAAGCCATTGTGAGTTGTCTTTTTAGACCAAGATCTGCACAAAACTGAGAAAATTCCTGAGAAGTGTACTATCATCCCCTGTCACTTCTTAATTTTTTCAGTTTGAACCCATTTTGTAATTCAACAGTTGCTTTGAACCTTTTGAACACATCGAATGCCTCAGATTTGTTCCTAAGAAAATACACCCATCCCATTCTGGTACAATTATCAGTGAATGTGATAAAATACTTATTTCCTACTTTGGTAGGTGTTTGCATTGGTCCACATATATCAGTGTGGATCAACTCCAATGGTAAAGCAGCTCTCCACTTGGTTTCTTTGGGAAATGAATCTCTGGAATGCTTGCCAAGGGCACACCTTCACACACTGTAGTGTTCACTTTCAGCTCAGGTAAGCCATTGACCATATCAAGTTCTTGCAGCTGCATTAGAGCATTCATATTCAAATGCCCTAGCCTTCGATGCCATATCTCAGCAGGTTGCCCAACACTGGCTCTCATGACAATTTGAATTCCTGGTTGCAACTTCAAAGGAAAAACTTTGATTCCCTTTCATTGGGATCTTGACAACTAGATTAGAACATGTGAGATCATCATAGATTTTGACTTCAGCACCTCCAAATACCAGATAGTAACCATGCTCCATCATCTGTCCTACACTTAACAAATTCTCTTTTAAACCAGGTACTAACATAATCTCCTTTATGTACCTTTTTCCATGCTTAATGTCAACCAGTAACTCTCCTTTTCCAACCACATTAACCAATTGTCCTGTACACATCTCAACTTTAGCAGTAACACTTCTATCTATGTTCACCAATAGATCTTCTCTTCCTGTCATATGATTACTGCAGCCATTATCAACATACCAAATGTCTTCATTCTTCTTCACTGCAACAGACATACATACATAGAACATAGTTGGATTGTTCTCCACTTGTTTGACATAATTGGCCTGTTGAGTAACCTTCTTTGACCTGCAATCCTTGGCAAAATGCCCTGGCTTATCACAGTTATGACACCTTGGTTTCCCCTTGAACCAGCATTCCCCAAAATGTAATTTATCACAATATTTGCAAGGATTATTGGCTCCATCAAAGGATCCAATGAATTTCCCTTGCTGATGTACATGTTTGTTATCCCACTTCTTTCCCTTGGTCTTCCAATTCTTGGTGGGTTTAAAATGTTGATTAGCATTTTATATAGGCTTCCTATGAGCTATACTCAAACTGGAAAATGCTTTTTCAGTATCATTTTCAGAGTGTCTCTCCATCCGTTGTTCATACCCCTTTAGAGTAGCAACAACATCATGCACGTCAATAGTTTCCAAATCCCTAGTATTCTCTATCACAACAACAATATTATCATAGGATTTAGGAAGACTTATCAATATTTTTTGCACAATTCTTTGATTTCCAATATCTTCACCATAACTTTTCATTTGTGTAATAAGATCAAATAATCACACAAGGTACACAGAAAATGCTTCATGCTCTCCCATTCGAGTATATTCAAAATCACGCCTTAAGCTTTGAAGTTTTACAAATCTCACCTGTTTGTCTCCAATAAACTCTTGCTTCAGTATATCCCATGCCTCCTTTGCCGTCTCTAGGATGGCGATCCTTGGGAAAATCTCATCTGACATAACTCCTTGAATAATTCCAAGAGCCTTAGCATCCTTGACTATGTTTTCCTTCATATTCTTATACTCAGTTGCAGTGATCTCTTCTTCTCTCTTCGCCGGAGGACTGTACCCTTTCTCAACCATATCCCATAGATCGTGAGATCTGAAAATGGTTTTCATCTTGATCTGCCAGAAATCAAAATTTTCTCCATTGAAAATTGGTGCGCGGAGATCCACAACACTCGATCCAACCATATTAGACTTGTTATCGAATTACCCAGAAATTTTCAGAGCTTTCTTCAGTCACAGCAGAACCCGATTCTTGGTCGAGTTCCTTTGCTGTCACCAACCACGTCATAGTTTCACGCCTAGCTCGAGATCGAACCTGGCTCTGAGGCCAAGATAGTGTTTGGTTTCTGGGTTAGTTTCAATGGAAGTTCAAAGGTTAGTGAAATACACCCAAGAAGAAGGAGAGAAAATGTATCAAGGATTGTGTCAATTCTATTCACTTCACTTACATACTGAAAAACATCTTCAGCATATATGACAATTAGAGGAGTGAAAAAAAACAATTCCACTCACTCTATTACAAAGCAATCACAACCATTCATTCTTAAGTCATCATGTAAGATGCTTACACTTGTCATGAGCTATGACTCATTACAAACTAATCTAAATGCCATATGGAATATGATCCAAATGCTCACATTTGAACACAACTTGCTTAACACAAAAACTATCACAGCAAATACATTTACATATCAATATCCATTTCTTTCTTTTAAAATGATTGGGGAGACGTTAAGTACAAGCTATTGTGCTCGATGTTGATTTATTTTTGGTGATCAAAGTATTTGTTTGTTAGATATTTAAAAATCAATTCCATGAAGGAGATTCTGATTTTATAGAGCCATAGATGAAGTGTAATATGGTGTTAACTAAACCCCATTCATTATAATCTCAACCCTTTGAAAACAATCGTAAAAAACATTTCATTTATAACAAATATTCAACCCATTAGTTTGTTATTGGGAATTTATCATAAAATTGTTCTTGAAATTTACTAAATTTCTCTTTGATTCTTCAATTACAAAATTGATCAAAGCTGTCCTTAAAATATAGCGCAAGACAAATTCATGTCATCCTTACGTTAAAAATTATGTTAGTTTGCTCACATGACACACGGATGAGAGGCCTACTGCTTCAATAATACAGTGCAACATGGATTACACCAAAAATAAATTTTGTTACAGAAATTTCAGGGAGCATTTGTGATGAAAATCAAATTATGACCTCCTTCTTTTATTTCTAGGAAAAAAAACATGGGTGCTCTCTTATTCTCTCTACCAAAATCCTTGATCTACAAAATTCATAGTCGTCGGCCCGTTGCTTCGGCCTGGGTCAATGGCAGCCCACTCCCCATTCTCCTAGTATTTATCCACCATCTTCTCATGGATTGTTGCAGATCTATTTTTCGTTTTAGTATTTCAATCAATAAGTGCTTTCTTGTGAGATTATTTGTGAGTATTTTAATTTTGTGTTGGTGTATTATCAGCTTCCCCTAGATCGACGTAATTGTTTATGGTAGCTTCATTAATGGTGTTGAGCACACAATTCATGTTGGTATGGACATTAGTTGGTTTGTTGTCATTTTTTTTTTGGAGTCGTCATTGCTCGTTATGAAAGGGTGTCTTCATGTTCGTTACAAGATAAAACCATAGAAATTTGAAAAAACATCATTTATTGGATATTGCTAGTAATCTGATCAGCCAAAACCACAAATGCATTAAAAACATCATACCCTTTTTATTCTAGCAAATAAAAGTATCTCCAAACATGTTCTCTATTTTTTGTTAAATTTTAGCTAAAAGGACTATAAGTTTTTTTTAGAAGCTTCTTAAAAGAATTTTACTCCAATCATAGTTATAATGATTGTGGACCAATAGTGACACACCCCGATCTCGATATCTCCAACTACCAGGATAGGCACGTGCTGGCTGACACCCGAGGGTGACGAAGCCATTTTAACATGCATGTAAATAAAATATGTAATTAGAAAGAAGTCTATCCATGCAAAACCGTGTTCAGAGCATACAACTAAACAAGAATAGAGTGAAAGAATTATGATAAAAAGATACGAACAAAGGAATAGGTCCTACGCTGAGAAGATTCGAAGATACCTAAGCGGAAGTGCTCTGATGCAGGGATTGTGTGCCTCGATTCTAACTCATGAGGGTGGAGCAAAAACAAAAGGATGAGTGTACCAAAGTTTATAATAATAATACTAATAATAAGAAAATCATTTTCTTTATGAACATACTAACCCCCTGTTTTGAAAACATATATATATATATATATATATATATATATATATATATATAATACTACGTAGTAGGTTTTCTGAAACTCTAGCATGCCATGAAAACGTTCGTAAAACATGTACGTGTAGAACAATGCTCAATAATGGTGTTATCGACGCCCGAGGGTAAATCCGTAAATCTCATCAATGTTGTACTCACTAGGGGTATCATAGTGGCTCGAAGGCATAACCATCATCAAAGGTGAAGTTGTACGACACTGGGTATACCAGTGAAGAAATCATGGTCCATCACCCGAATGTGAAGCTATACGACTCTGGGTTACGCCAGAGAAGAGATATTGTATAAGTATGTATATGGAGTGGGTCCATCATCCAAAGGTGACATTGTACGACTTTGGGTTACGCTAGAGAAGAAACATAGGGTCCATCACCGGAAGGTGAAGTTGTACAACTCTGGGTTACCCTATAGAAGAAACATATACATATAACATATCACACCGACACTAGCCCCTGGCTAATGAAGTTGGGGGGGGTATGTCATAGATATCCTCAACTGTGTCCTATGGCCATAGGACGTCTACATACCCGGTTGTGTGTATGTGTTGTATGATAACCCACTAGATAAGACCGAAAATACACCTCAAAAATCTCAAATCAAACTGGAGTTCAAAAGCTCAAAGCCTCATCGCATAAATCCACAATAATTCATATTCGTAAACCATAAATAAATCATATCCGCAAATCCATAGAATTCCATATACGATAATCCAATAATTTATGACCTTTTGTAAAACATAAATTCGATCAATCATAAATATTCCGTAAAAGCAATTTAAATAAATCATAAGTATGGAAATTCGTAAAACATATTATAAAACGTGCTCCATTCATGAAGTAAGAAATGCATGCAAGCCTAATATTTTATAAAAACATGCAATTTAAGAAGGGGTCCACTCATAGATATTTCGTCACCAAATAACCGCTCAAACTACGGAGGACGGTATCACTTTCATTGATGCACCTAAACGCACATAGAGACCATTTAGTAAAACTCTACTAAAACAGTCGAATTTGGGAAAATGGACAGTGGATTTGGATTCGACACATTGAGAAACCTAAAGAAAGACCTCGGGTAGCCCCACGTGCCGCCACGGGGCGACGGTCCAGGTGGCTACGCGCCATCGTACATGCCGAGTTGGGAGCCAGCACCGCCGTCACAAAACTTCCGACGAAGGAGCGTGTACTCCACGCATCGACCATGATGAGTGGCCACGCGCACCCACGCGCTGACTTGGAAGCTGGTTTGGATCTGCGTTGGGTCAAATCTGGGCTTGAGTTGATGGGTTAATAGCCCAAATGTTTGGGTTGAATTTTGAATTGGGCTAGTTTTGGGTTGGGCTTGGTTGGATCCAATTGGTTTATAGGTCGGGTCGACTTGATTTTAGATCGTGGGTTGGTCGGACTCCACGAAGAAGAAAACCAGAGCTTCCTAAGCTCCAATCAAGGTCAAAACTTAACCATTTACATCGTATAAATAGTCAAATTGAAGCTACGGAGATAAGGAGTAAGATTATACCATTTTGGTTCACCCAGCCGTGGCCGGAAAATGGTCAAAAAAATGCCTTTAACCTCGCGATCCTTCGCTGGAAACTGGAAAAGTTTCCACCTTCGTTGCTTCTGTGTTCAATCTCCTTAAATCAAAAACTTGGCATCCTAATATCATTTCTAACTCATGAAGGAAGAATGGCAGAGGTGATTTGAAGCTTACCTTGATCGAAGAACTGGAAATCTAGTCGGAGTTTGCGAGATCGAGTAACGGTGGTGATGTGCATCAGTGAACTGAGAATGAAATTGAGAGAACAGACGAAAAGGAAAAAGTGGTATGGTGACCTGAGGGCTCACCAGAATAGTGAGTGGTGGTGGTGTGTTAGTTTACCGAGAAGGAGAGAGAGAGAGGTAGCTGAAATGAGAGGTGAGAGCTGAGAGGTGAAAGAGAGTGTGTCACGAGAGAGAAATGAGAGGGAGAGAGTTCCAAAAGATTAGGGAAGGGGAAACACATGGCAGAATGAGAAGTAGGGTGTGGGCCCCATGTGCCAGAAATTGTTAAAATAATAAAATATCCAATCCTAATATCTAGAATAGTGAAATGACTATTTTGCCCCTCAACTTTGTAGTTTCGTGAAATCCTCATCGTAGCTCCAATTTCGATTCCGTTTGTGCCCACACGTTCATAACAACGAGTACTATAAGGATACACCAAGAAAACAAATCTTATATGACACGACAAGGTGGTCCCTAAAAGTCAACGTATTTGCCTCGAAGGGCATTTTCTTAAATTTACGCTATAAAATTATAAAAACCAAAATATTGGGGACGGGTCATTACAAATACGAATAAAGTTTTTATTTAAATATTAATTAAATATTGGTAATTAATGTTGTGAGCTTATTCCTCACTCCATAAATTTAGGAGCTCTTAAAAGAATCTCTATCTCAGTAGGTGGATAGGGAGCGTGATTGGAGATGGATTTTTCCAAATCCTCCCTAAAATTTGGCTAGTAGCTCATTTTGTGAGCCCATTGAAGATGTTCTAAGTGCCACTGATTGGTAATAATTCACTTTATCTCAAAGCTCCATAAAGACACTCGTGAACACATACGCATAGAAATTATTTTAGCTTTAGAGTGTCATCTCAATCTTTTGAGTTTGAATGTGCTTGATTTCAAGACTTGGATGTGTTACTTTGCTTATTCTCGGGTCAGTCTCGCATTCAATTCCACCAGTACAGTGACAACTAGTTTAGCCAAGTTGACTTTTTATGCTTCGTTGAAGTTTCTTGGGATAAAGGACCTTTTGGATGTTATTGATAAAATCCTCTTTGATATTTGCCCAAGTTGACCTTGTTCCGTTCAAAATCAAGCCTAAAGGCCCCATAAGAAACTTCAAACCCGATTCATGATTAAGTGTTCATTTTTTCTTAAGATCATTATTATTTGGGGTGCAATTCAATCCCTATTAAACCAGGACTCACCAAATTCTTGAGATTCCCTCATAATCAAGATCTAATTAAGTTTTCCATTCTTGGTAGGCTAGTAATATTGTAATACCCTGAAAATTTTAAGTATATGAATTTGATATTCATAATTATGAGTATGTGGAGAAAATAAAAAATAAATCGATTTATGGTTATGAAAATTTAATTGAGAAATTTTATAATTTTATTACCAAAAAATATTATAATTTATGTCGTAAAATTTATCTATAAGTGAAAAAGATGAAAATGCCTTTAGTTGGTTTAACGTAATTATACGAGGACGTATTTTATCCTCATATATTTGATCATATATCTTGGCATAATTGGATAGAGATCGATCTCACGAACGTGTAGGTGCAAACCATTTGTGAAACAGAGTTATAACAAATGAGTTATTAACGAACGAAGTTAGGGGCAAAAATGGTAATTTAATTATTGATCTGGAAGACTCCAGATTTGTTGGAATGTGGATATGGTGCCACGTGTGTGGCTGCGATTGGGAGAAGGGGGAGAGAAATGAGAGGGGGCCGCCAATCGGGAAGGGGGGGAGAGAAGGGATGACCAATGGGAAGGAGAAGAAATAAGGGAAGAGAGAATGAGGGGAACCCGGACCCTCCTTCGGCCCAATTCCATTTTCCAACCCGACCTGGTCCTCTTCACCTCATCCGACGGTTTTTCATTGGTTTTTCTAGCAAACCACATCAACTAATCACGGGGAAAACATTCTCCATCGTTCCCTCTACCTATTACACCTCAAAATTAAGATATTTGGTTTTGATTTGGTGACACCCACATCGGAAGGGGCGACGACACCGTGGCTTCAAATCCACCATTATTGAAACAAGTTCCTTCAATCACCACCACCTATAGCATCCTTGAGCCCAAGAACAAAGCCCAAACAAGGTTAAGGGCGGCAGAGCTGTTTTGGAGTCAAATCAAGAACACCCAATTCAAGGGTTTTCCAGTGGATTTAGGGCGATTTGAGGTGTTTCTCGGCCGAATTGGACTTCGGCCCAGGTATGAAAGTTGTTCCTCTCATTGAACTCTACTTGCCTGTAAAATTTGTTAATTTTGGAGTTCGTCGGAAAATTAGGTTTTCGTTCACTGGAAACCGCCACCCACAGCGGCGTGTGTCCAGTGGCCAGTGGCCCGACGCTGCCTTTTCATGCAAATTTTGATATTTTAAATCCGTAATTGGTACCATTTTGATGTGATTCAATTATGAAAGCTAATGTTGAATATTTCCGTTAGTAGAATATTTCATAAATGGATAAAAGAATGAATGTGAACTACAAAAGGCTTGATCTCATTCAAGGGTACGTAGGCAGTCTAATAAGAGTTAGATGCAACCTTAAAAATAATCGAGATTAATCGTTTGTTGAAAATTTGTCTAAGAAAAGGAATTGGATGATTAATTTAAAAATTAACCTTATGTTTTTGGGAAACAAATTGGGTTATAGATTTTGTAAGTAACTAAGAATTAAATAAAAGAATTGTGATAAAAGGTAGAAAATAAACAAGAGTTTAATTTGGGCATATCATAGTAATTATCTTCCGAAAATAAATTTTTCAGGTCGAGGAGTTACAAATATCCTCAATGGAATTAGCTCTATCAACCATTCTATACCTATTGGATCTCCTAAATTTGTGCTGTCTGGTGAGCCATATCCAGCTCCGCTTACAACTAAGGGTATTCCTAGTTGTTTTGACCACAACAATTGCCGCGTGTCATGATCCAAAAAAAACCATTGGTCCAATAGACAATGAGCTAACTCCAAAAACCCGTTGTCAGTTCGGATTGTAGGCCCAACTTGGCAAAATAAAGTCGGAAGTGCTAGTAATCGCCAGTTAGTCATATGATGGTGATTTCGTTCCCAAGCCTTGTACACACTGTTCATTAAACTATGGGAGTTGGCCTACTTGAAGCTTTTTTCTCAATTCTGAACCACAAGAAAGGGGAAGACATTAAAGGCAGAGTTAGTGATTAGAGTGAAGTCATAACAAGCTAGTCATATTGGAAGGTGCAGCTGGATCACCGCAGTCAAGGTTTCTTGCGCAATGGATCTCTTCTTTCTGTGGATCAACGAAGTGCAACCTGCCAACGACCATTAATTGATGAAGGGTGGTGATGGACTACGGTACCAGAGTGTATATGATCTCCATCAAACATACGTAACACTTTAGCTAGTACACGAAAGTGTAGACCATGATTCTTCTGTCATACAAGTAAAGAGACTCATTCTTTGATAAGAAAACGAAAAAAAAGTGAACACGGAAAAATAACACAACTCTCTAAGTTTTCTAACCCCTTATAAAATTGAAACATATTTGTATGTAAATATTTAGAATATTCTAGGCCTTTAACCAGTAAACGTTGCTCACATTCTCTAGGTGTACTATATCGGGTCACTTTTAATCAACGTGTGCCTTTACTCCTTGTTTCATTTCACTTGTCCCATTTCAATCAAATGGTACCAGGAACCCCCGAAAATTAGTGATGAGTCGTTATTATACTGTATATTTTACCCTAATCTTAGTATTAATTTATTGGTTATTTTGTGAGAACTTTGATATTTTGAATTATATTTCCAACGTAGGACATTGACTTCCTCTTAAGCAAAGAGTGATAAAACGGATGAATTTTGGACTGATTCCAATTATAGGATGTTTGTGAGTCTCCCAACTTGTTCGTGTCAAAGTTTCAGATGGTGTCTTCTGGTGATGGGCCTTCTGGAGATATGTTTAGGACATCTCAAGCTTTAAAAAGTCATGTTGGGCATGTTTTGGAGCTGTTTTCAACCTAGAACGTGACTGATCAGTTTGCTGGACAGTTTCTCCATGTTTGACTAGGAGATTCTTTCCTAGTTTCTAACTTATTATGTTTCCTAGTTTTTAGAAGACCTTTTCTAGGAAGGATTTTATTTTGTAGTACAAATAAGGCTAATTATCCATTAGGGTTCTCAACGCATTACTTTGAAGAATTCGGCTTAGAGAGCTTTCGACAATTCAAGTTTATTTTTAAGGTGTTTTCTATCCATATTCTTAATAGTATTTTGTGTTATGATTGTGTGTAACTAATCTCTTTTGGGGAGGCCACGAGCCTTAGTAAGAATATGTAGTTTCTTTTCAATTTACTTATGATATTATGCATGCTTGATTTGAATTATTAATTATCGTGTTTGAAACTATCTAATTGTCTTAATGCTTGATCACCATTAAGATCTTTAGAAAACTAATTTGAGGCTATTTTGTTTGAAAGGTTCCCTAAAATTGGTGATGGCTTCTTGGGGTTAATAATTGTAATTTCACTTGGGAAGAACCTCATGTCTTAAGAGTTGCATAGCTTTTTAAAGGGCTTATTGTGGTTAATAATTGTAATTTCACTTGGGAATAACCCCATATCTTAAGAGTTGCATGGTTTTTCTAAAGGTTTTTATAAAGCTTAATGAGTCTTTCATGTTCGCAACTTCAGAAAAATCTAATATGTATAAAAAGAAGATGAATTTAGCCTCACAATAAGTTAACAATAATATAATTCAAATTCGTTTTTAAGGTGCGTTTGGTACGTGGGATGGGACAGAACAGAGTGGGACGGACGCATTCCGTCCCACATTTGGTGTGCTAAAATTATGTGGAACGCGCGTCCCACGGAACGAAAATGGGTTAGATTTTGGTTCCCCCTTCCCCCCCTGGAACGGGTTTTTCCATCCTGTGGGACACAAAATTATATTTTTTTGGACAACAATACCCCTCTTATTTTTCATTAATTACATTGTCTACCTCACTTTCTCTCCCGTAACCTCCCTCTCTTCTACCCTTGTCTCTCCCGTAGCCCTCATCTTCCTCCACCACAAACCTAGTAACCCAACTGCTAACCTAATCCCAGCAAACCCATTCGACGACGACGACGTCACCATAGCAAACCCTCTTCTTCACCGGCGCCGTCTAGCGTCACGAACATGACCCGCATCTCTTCATCTCCGTCCGTGTAAGCGAGGTGGATCTGATCCGGAACATGACCCAATTCGAAGCTAAGCTCGTCATCTGAGGTGGCGAGCAAGTGGGCGGTGCTGGGGAGGAGGTTGTGGTCCTGGTCGAGGTGGTTGGGGTCGACCTCGGACTCGTTCCAGCGAAAAATCCAGAAGGAGTAGTTGAATCGGAGATTGACCAGAGGGAGGGAAATGGAGCCCGACCTAGATTTCCATGTGGGGGCGGAGGAGAGGAACTTGTATCCTATAAAGTTGTCGTGGTGGGAGGAAGGGGGCGAGTAGATGCCGAGCCAGTCGAGTCGAGAGGGCGAGTCGATGCCGGACCATTGGATTAGGACGGAGTCGCCCGATTTGGAGAGGGAGGTTGGAGAGAGAGAGAGTGAAACAGTTTGGTGGGTCGGAGGGAAGAAGGTGTACAAACAAGGCTAAGTTAGTCATTTAACACGAAATCCGAACCGTTCCGTCCTATGCATACCAAACATAACACGAACCTCCATTTCGTTTCGTTTCGTTCCGTCCCGTCCTGTCCCATCCTGTCCCTTCCCGTTCCGTCTCATCTGTGTACCAAACAGTACCTTAGCGACCTCATACCCCACTCCCCAACCCTGGGGCGCGAAAGGAAAAAAAAAAAAAAAAGCTCACTCTAGAAAATTGCTCCCTTGTCGAAGAGCATAACGTTTGCCAGTTGCCATAGCGGCAGAGCCCGTCTCCTTTCGTTAGTCACTACCGACAATTAATAATTAATTTCTTAATCAACATTTGAGAGAAGCAGCATTGCATTGTTATTACCGAACCAATTAAACAAGTCGTCTTCTTCTTCTCCTCCCAACACAAGAGTCTAGCAACACTCGTTTCCACTCTCTTTGTTGGTGAGGTGTGGCGTGCAAAATCCAGACCTCTAAGCAATAAGCATGGCTGCGGTTTCGAATTCGCTGGCTTTGACAGGTAAACTCCGCGCTTTCCTTGTTGCCTTCTTTGCTCATTTTTTCCCATCTTTTTATCGATTTATGATTACTAAATCTTAGTTGTAGAATTAACGATTAATGTGCTTTCTGACAACCGTTCTTGAATTCGATTGAATGATTAATGTTCTTGAGTTCGATTGAATTATTAATGTTGGGTTAGTGTATATGCTTTGGAACATTTCACGTTCATAAACTACGGATTCCCCGATGTGTTCTGTCATGTTTCAAGGTTTTTGCTCGAACCCAAAAACAACAACAGGACGAAATCTGAAATCATAAGTTTCCCAGTTTTGGCGCTGCATTGGTTTGGTAGCCCCGGAGAAGGACAAGTTTGTCTACAGCTCTCCTGAGCTCCTATATTTTTTGTCAAGCCTTTCCTGAGCTCCTATTAAATTAATCAGCATTGCACAGGACTTTATGGCTACTTCTTTTGCATCTAACCCGAAACTAATCGGAAATTCGCCGGGAGACCCATGATCTTATACCTTATTATGCTAGGCTTAGACTTGTCGACGCGAGATTCTGTAATCTGCGAGTAAACTGATGTAGCTAACTGGTTTGCAAATGGTAGTCTAGTTTATTCAAAATATCCCCACCTGGTCTAAGGGTTTTAAATAATATTGGTTTCCATTATCTAAGTCATTAGTATTAGAACTCGTTTAACATTCTTGTGACATTTTTCCTGTCGGAAATAAGTTGATTTGTGCACCGTGTGTCTGTTTTTGAGCTGGATTTGGAATGATGTTTCGTTTTCTGTTCCTGTGAAATTCTTCACCAGGATCTTCTCTGAAACCATCACAACAGTATCTTGGGAGTGTGGCCCCGACAAACTTTTCACTCAATTCAAAGCATTTTGGGAAAGTTCAACTTTCCAACTCCAAGAGGACCATCTCAGTTCAGGCTGCATATAGGTATTCTGTTTGGTCTTGCTTTTTTATCACTAGTATTTTTCAGGGCACGTGCTACTAGTTTAATGCAAAAGGTGTGGTTGCTGCTGATTTAATTTCCTTAAGCATGACCTGCTCAATAGAGTTCTATAGTGTTGGATTTGTGTTTTCCCCGACAATATGTATATGATGATTAACTCAAACTATTAAATCAGCAATAAATATAAATGAGATTAAATTTGGTTTCCAGTTAGATATAAAGGAAGTGGGAGAATATTTATAATGCTACCACTTTGGTGGGTTGTTGATTCTTCAAGATTGCACTTTCCTGTTTATGTTTGGGTTCTTGCCCATAGAATGTACCGGCCATTTTATATAAAACTTGTATATACAAATCTCACATGTAACTCACTTATGAGTCATGACTGCATCAATGTAACGGTTAGTTCTTAATACATTTTCTACTTATCATGTTTTCTGGGATTCAATTTTTGTTTCCAGAGTGAATATGTATACCGAATGCAGCTTAACTATGGGAACTTAGGAACATAGTAAACTCAACTAAATCTCATTTACCTAATTATTAGAACTTAGTCATCTTTCACAAATTGGTTAAACGATTGGAAAATACACTTTCATGTGTTTTGTCTTCTCCTATGACGAAAGAATAAGAATTGAGAGAGAATTAGTCTCTCCAATTTGAAGTTTTTTTCATAAAGGAGATGGTCCATTATTTTTATGTCACACTATGTCCTCCTCTAGTGAAACATGGACTTATAACCCTGTTTAATTTCTTTTCCTCATTATCCGGTGTGGTATTCGGCAGTGAATAGTGATATTTTCATATCTCTTCTGTCAGTTGGTGATGTTTTCACGATCGCAAAATTGTTCAAATCTCATTTGGTCTTTCGAAATTTAGTATTTTTAGCCTTTATATAATATTCAATTATATCACATTTTCTTTCAGTAATATTCTAATGTCAATCTCTAATTGTGTAATTACAGTGATGGTGGCAGGTCAAACAGTTCAAGCATCTTTGTCAGTGGCTTTGTATTGGGAGGACTTATAGTTGGCACACTGGGTGCTGTGTATGCACCTCAGGTTACTTTTCTTCTGTGATTAAAATATTGTTTATTTTTTTAAAATTTTGAAAATTCAATCATTATTTTGCTCCATTCTACTTTGTGTCTATGTTATTCATCAGTCAATTATTTTACTTTTCTTATTGTTTACATTTTGTGAGTAATGACTCATGAGTTATCCACTTTAACGAAATGTAAGTGTATACTCTACCACACAATTTTCTTGCGGATGGTGCTCTGTGATGCCTATATGTTGCAGTTTGTGGGCTCTTGCATTAAGCTAATGAAACCATATTTTCCCACTGAGCTTTTCCCTTTTAATCAACAGATCAGTAAAGCACTGGCTGGAGCTGACCGAAAGGATCTGATGAGAAAATTGCCCAAGTTTATATATGATGAAGACAAAGCTCTAGAGGTGAGAAGTTTCGGTTGAATGGTTGACCCTTTTTTTCCATAATCAGTTACAAGGATTATTTGAAATGGCCGTTTTCTGTTTGATATTTTTTTCTTTGGTTTTCCATATGTTTTAAGCATTTGTTGGAAATGCTGAAAGCTAGTTTGTTGTTATTGTGGTTTTGTTCGATCAATTATCTTCACTAACCATTTCTTGCCAAAATGTTTGGTTAATGTTGGCTATAGGTAGACAGACCATTGTGATTCTAATCCCATAACGGTCATTTTTTATTTATTTATTTGTAAATTCACAATATGCATGTATTTTTGCACCACAGAAAACACGAAAAGTACTGGCTGAGAAGATAGCGCAGCTAAACTCTGCAATTGATGATGTTTCTGGTCAGCTCCGACCAGAGGATGACCCAGATGAAGTACCTGTGAACTCGGAAGAAGTTGAAGCTATCGCATGAGTCCTACCTGTGAACTCGGAAGAAGTTGAAGCCGTTGTATGAGTTCTCTGAATTTCGTGTATTTCAGTGTTTCGATATTTTTCTCAATAATCAGTGTAGTGTTTCTTTTCTGTGGGAGCCTATAGTTCTGGTAATGTAATCGTACCCCCTGTGATCCTAAGATTGCTAATATTTGGACAACGCCAAATATAGGATTCTTCTCCTTTTCAATTGTATTTTGGTTAGCTTGTAATTTGTACTGTAAAAATAATATTTGGGATAAGGCTTTGTTGTTGATGTAGTAATTCATACCGTAAAATAATACCATATGCTTTTTACAAAAACAAAAAACAAAATAGTGATGCTGAACTCAATTCAGTGGTTCATGCTCTTCTGAAATCAGTTATCCATGATTTGTGGTTGAGATTTTCAACCCTTAGTGTTGTGGCTATTACGTGCCTTTTTTTATATAAGCGAGATTGTAAATTAAATTCATATAAACTACGGAGAGGGAAATTCGAACTCAGGTGCAAAGGAGAGCACACTGCTCTAACCTCTGACCAACTTGGTTGCATGCATTTTTCTTTCTTTTCTATTTTTGGAAATATGTTTTCTCCTCTTTTTGTCTGTTTTTCGGTCGGATTATATTCATCTCGTGACGAAAGAAATTCGATGGAAGGGCATTTTAGGAAGGGAAGGGTGGAAATAATCTGCGGTTCATATTTTGAAAGTGTTAGCCATAGACATGATCTTATCTCCTATATCTTCATGTACCATGCTATAACCACAAGTTCCCTTAATCCAATTGCAACCATACTTTAAAACATGGTAAAGTCCACAATGCCAATGACAAGGAGTTCAACTGTATATATATGTTGGCAAAGTCAGTCCCTTAGCTCTAGTTGCTTGCAGCCATGGCCTCACACGCAGCTCTCGCCTCTTCGCGAGTCCCGGCTAACACCAGGCTTCCCTCCAAGCCCTCCCACTCATTTCCCACCCAATGCTTCTCCAAGGTCTCTCTCTTTCTCTTGAACGGAGTTCATCGCATCGTGTTATTTATTGGCTTTGCTAGTTTGGTAATTTGCCTACTTTTTTTTGGCTGTGCAGAGGCTTGAAGTTGGTGAGTTTTCAGGACTAAGATCAAGTTCATGTGTGACCTATGCAAGCAATGGCAGAGAGCAATCCTTCTTCGATACTGTCGCAGCCCAGCTTACTCCCAAGGTTTTATCTTCCCATATTCATTCATTTCGTAAGGCAATATATACAATCTGTTTTGCATTTCTTTAGAACATCTCGTATAGATATGATTCCTTCGGATTCTGAGCATGCTTCTAAGCTTCAGTTGATTGACTAGACCAGTACCACAAGCACGATAAAGCATGTCGGAGAACCTTAACTCATACGAGCACTTAACAAACTGAAATTAAGGTGTGGTGACACAGTACAAACTATAAGTGCTACCCATGCCATGCTTACTAATCGGCTACAGCACGTTGGTTCATTACAAGAGGGTTACGTTTCCAGAAAATGCATTTGTGGACTCTCGGCAATGACCAGTATATTCCAAGAATGCTAACGTTTGATCAACGCTATGTTATTGAGTGGTTTTTCTGCTATATACTTTATTAACTGTTGTTTGTTCATAGCAGACTGCAGGACCAACTCCTCCGATGCTGGCATGGCCAAATTGAAGGTGGCAATCAACGGATTTGGACGTATTGGCAGAAACTTCCTCCGATGCTGGCATGGCCGCAAGGACTCACCCCTGGAAGTCATTGTTGTTAATGACAGTGGTGGTGTCAAGAATGTAAGGGAACTTATGACTATTATTTTCATTTTAATATCCTTCTGGAGAGTGGAGAGCCAAAGTACTGGAATTATATTAGCTTTAATTTAATATGATTTTGGAATATGCATTACTGAAATTTAATTCAATCCGAATGCAGGCTTCACACTTGCTGAAATACGACTCAATGCTGGGTACTTTCAAAGCAGACGTGAAAATCGTTGACAATGAGACCATCAGCGTTGATGGTAAGCCCGTCAAGGTTGTCTCTAGCAGAGATCCCCTGAAGCTTCCATGGGCTGAGATGGGCATTGACATTGTTATCGAGGTAACCGACTGCTCTACTTAATGCTTGAATATCAAGACTGAGGATGCCTTGGATAATATTGTAAATAGCAACTTATATAACAGAATTTGAAAACACACAGGGAACAGGAGTCTTTGTCGATGGCCCTGGTGCCGGCAAACATATCCAAGCCGGTGCCAAGAAAGTCATCATTACAGCTCCAGCAAAAGGTGCTGACATTCCTACCTATGTTGTCGGGGTGAATGAAAAAGACTACGGCCATGATGTTGCCAACATTGTAAGGTCAGTGTTCTCAGATAGATTAGCAAGATAGAGAGGGGGAAAAGCGAAAAGAAAACAGCTATGACTGAGCTCGGAGTAAATTCACTTCATATTGTAAAGGTATAAAGTTCTATTTCTGTGTATCTGCAGCAATGCTTCTTGCACCACAAACTGCCTGGCTCCTTTCGTAAAGATCCTGGATGAAGAATTTGGTAAGACGTCATTCGTATGTTCAGCGTGAATCGAACGGCACACCTTCTAGGACTAATAATTTGCTCCCCATGGAACTTGCAGGCATTGTCAAGGGAACCATGACAACTACTCATTCCTACACTGGAGACCAGGTAATGAATGGCACCTACATCCTCCTCTGCATACAGATTTCGTTCTTTCATTTACGATCAAGCATTGACATTTTGATATCGTTAAATCTTATGATCTTGGAGTTATGTGTCATTTAATGCTTATTCCAATTTCAGAGGCTCTTGGACGCTTCACACCGGGACTTAAGGAGAGCCAGAGCGGCAGCACTAAACATAGTCCCTACAAGCACTGGTGCAGCAAAGGCTGTGTCCCTTGTGCTGCCTCAACTCAAGGGCAAGCTAAACGGCATTGCCCTCCGTGTGCCGACACCTAATGTATCGGTGGTTGACCTTGTGATCAACGTTGCAAAGAAAGGTATTTCAGCAGAAGATGTCAATGCAGCCTTCAGAAAGGCAGCGGACGGACCACTTAAGGGCATATTGGCAGTGTGCGACGTTCCTCTTGTGTCTGTGGACTTCAGGTGCACTGATGTTTCCTCCACCATTGACTCCTCCCTGACCATGGTCATGGGTGATGATATGGTCAAGGTGGTGGCCTGGTACGACAACGAATGGGGATACAGGTGAGGTCACTAGTTACAAATCTTCAAAGAGTTTTCCATTAAACAAAGCTAATGTTGCATCGAATGCCAAATCTAGTTCGCTCTTCACTATTTATGCCATTGAGTCTTGATCTTTCATGTCGATTATTATTTTTCGCAGCCAAAGGGTTGTGGATTTGGCACATTTGGTTGCAAGCAAGTGGCCAGGCGCCGCAGTAGCGGGAAGCGGAGACCCATTGGAGGATTTCTGCCAGACAAACCCGGCAGACGAGGAGTGCAAAGTCTATGAAGCATAGACTAATGTTTTCGGCAGGGTTTAGCAGCATTTGTTATCAGCAAATGCTTAATTTGTAATGACAACTGAGGAGGGGGAACAAAATCATCAAGTAAATTACAAATTAAGACAATTCTCTGAACGATTATCTTTTAAAATAATGATCATCATCGTCATCAGAGTTTTCTGTGCAAAACTTTGATTAGATTTTGCACACCAGAGAATGAGTGACTTTGTCCAATCCAACCACCGTTGTTCAAGTTAATAAAAAGATTTCTCACGTCTCAATGTCTTCTAAACTAAATCTTCTTGAGCAACCTGAACTGATGGGATTAATTGAGCACAAGCAGTCTACAATGCATAGGCTAGCTATTTTGCTTTTTTTTTTTTTTTAATAGATTATTGACTCGAATTTGAGACATTCTGCTTATAAATGGAGAAGAATACCGTTGCTAGCTACAGTTCTTTAATTAGACTTTATAGACTTTGATTGCTCTCATGACATGATTACTTACGAGGAATGTTTGCTGCTCAGAGCTAATATTCTATGTTTACTTATCAGGAATGGGAGGAACTCCATAACTTTGGGCTTATTCAAAAATTTCGTGTTTATGATCGGAACCGTTCATATTGTAAATTACACTGTAGATATCATCTCTACAAAAAATCAATGGATAAATTTGGTTAAAGAATTATGAACCGTTTATCTATTTACTAAAATTGATTAACTAAATGATCTTAGTTTTAAGGGAACTTTCATGAAAATGGCTTGGGCAAAGTTTATTTTAATAAAAAAAAACCATGCTATAACGTTATTTAATTAAAAAGACTTAAAATTTAATGAAAATCCCTTAAATTTTAATAAAAAAAAGGACAAAGGGACTTAAATTTTAATGAAAAAGACATAATTTTAATATTAAAAAAAATCTAACATGTGCATAAACTGTTTATAAAACTTTGTACACTGTTTATGAAACTTACTATACTGTTTATGAAAACTTACGACACTATTTATGAAACTTACTACACTATTTATGAAAATACAGTTAAAGTTAGCAACCATCTAGAACCTGCCATACCAATCAGAATTTGCAATTTTCTCAAACAATTCACTTTGTATTGAAAAACTTGATTTGATATTGTTCCCTTCTATTATTGGCAAACCTTCCCTTATGCAACCTTGTTCCATCAAGCTATGGCTTTCCTGAAAATGAGGCACAAAGGAAACTGGGTTTGATTTGAAGGATAGGCAATTAGGGTATAGGTTTACTAGGCTTTGTCGTGGAACGAGGCGCGGAGACATAGAGGATGGTGCGTTTGTGGATGGAGCTAACGATGAAGTGTTGGGCAGATGGGTCGTAGGCGAAGCTTTCTGTAAAGGTTGGGGGATCGAAAATTGACAATGGCCAGGAGTAACAAGCGACAGGAGTGGAGGATGGAGGTGATCTCGTAGCAGAATTAGTGGTATTAGTGAAAGAGGGATAGACTATAGGTATTGTGGGAGAGGGGATTGGGATGGGGTTTACATATTGTGGGAGAGGGAATGGGGTTTACGGAGGAGGGTGAGTTGGAGTTACAGAGTTTTTGTTGGGGGGGGGGGGGAGAGAGAGGAAGGGACGTGCGCTCAGCGCACTTGGATTTGTTTAAGTTTTTTTTTCATTTTTATTTTTTGTTCTTATTATTAAATAAAATTTAGTGTATGGTTTTTTTATTAAAATGTAAAAATTTGAAGTCATTTTTATTAGTTTTAATTAGATTTTTTTTTTTTGGTAAATATTATCTTTATCGAGTAATTTACAATATAAATAGTTCGAATTATAAGTAAAACGTTCTTTGAATAAGCTAATAAGTGTTTTGAGGAGAAACTCCTCCTCAATCTTAAGGAGTTAAGTTTTTCTCGCGAGTGTCAAATTAAACTCAGTTATTCCAAAACCCTGAAAAAAAAATTAAAAAAAAAAAGAAACTTTAACGAAAAGCACCCGGTACTGTTCACTTTAACGAAAAACCACATTTTTACACTAAAAAGTCAATCCTGGTACTATTCACTTTACCCTTTATTTTGTCCTTATCATTAAAACTCAAAGTTTTCAAGCCATTTTCATTAGTTTTCCTAAAAAAAAACCTATGGAGGGTAGTTTATAACACGTGAACACCTCTATCTTTGGAGAGTAACAGTGAATGGATATGGGCCGGGATCTTGGCCCATTCGTCAGCCCACATCAAAATCAAGTGAATTCGCCCTTAAAATGATACTCGATCTAGAGAGTGAGAGAGAGAGAGAGAGAGAGAGAGAGAGAGACTGAAAGTGGAAGAAGTGAAAGAAAATGAGAGGGTCAATGGTGGTGAGGTTGGCTTTGATCTTCACCATTTTGTCGATGGCTGCTTCCATCGACGACAAATGCACTGCGTGCAATGCGGTCGCGGTAAAATCGGAATCCTTTCCTTCCTTGTCTTCTTCTTCTTCTTTCCCCCTTTTTTTTGTTGGTCAAAATCTTCTTTCCCATTTCCTTGATCTGAAAAATGGGAAGAAAAAGTAGAAAAAAAAAGTAATAAAGATTTCTTGGAATGGAATTTAATTCGGGTTTGAAATTGGGTTGCAGGAGGAGCTTGAGCTGGGACTTTCCAACGTAAGATTTTCGATTATTCCTATGTTTTTCGATTTCGCAATTCTGCACATTACATCATTAGTTACCGGATGCAGTTTCATAAGATTTGTTTTCCAGGAAAAACCCAGAAACCATTTGGATATGAGACACCGTTTGGACTCTACCGGTCAACGGAGAGGAAAGGTAATCGATTACAGGTACTACCTTCTCTGCATTGCCTCCTCACTCTCAATTTTACGCTCGCTCTTGTATAATTTGTCATGAATTTACATCTCAAATGCCCCACATCGAAAAAGCCCCAAATTAGTATTAAAACACTGAATTAAAATTTCGAGTTTTACCTATACTTCTTAACATGTGGTGTCAAACTTCTCGAATGGGGTGATCTATTGACTGATTTGTTTTGAATGCGTTTGGTGAGATTGTATATATGTACATAGTGCTTAGTCTTATAGCATTGGTTGGCGAGATCACGATGATGGCTATTTGTATACGATCACTTGTTGTACAAGTTGTTTTTACTTCACTTTCTTTTGCAAGTGGTTGGTGACTATTTCCGCAATTGTTTCCAACAGAGTCAGCGAGCTAAGAGCGGTTGAACTCCTCGATGGACTTTGCGATAAGATGCAGGAATACACTCTTCACAAGGTCAATGCACCTAAAAGGTTGCTTTCTTCTTATTTATTTTCGTATTTTGTTGGGAAACATCCAACTCTGGTTTTTGTTTGCAGAAAGAGTGGGTCAAAGTGGATAGCTGGGATAACCTCACGATAAGTAAGTATTTCTTCGTCTATATAATCAATTCTATAGCTGTTGTTTTTTCCTGATTCATTCTACATGTTATCTTTGTGACTGACATATCGATTCAGTAAGCAACAAGCGGATGTGCTGCCTTTTATTTTAGTCAAAGCGAACGAACTAATGGTCTAAGAGATTGATTAAATAGATCCTAGAATAGTAGAAAATGCAGAAAAGTTGATTATCTGTACCATACATAAAACAAAGGGAGTTCTTATAGATTCAAAGACAAACCATTTCATGAGATTATGATATTCTGAACAGTGAATGTGTGTTTTTCAGGTAAACAAGAAGCTAAAGCATATTCAAAGGATTTGTCGACCTATTGTGGAAGGTGAGATTCCAACTTTTTTCCCAATACCTATCGTTTACAGAAATTTTAATATTTTATCTTTCGAAACTCTAAACTGATTGTACTCATATGAACAATGAGCATTTTCATAAGCCGGTTAAGGCTCCCATGATTCAGAAGCCTAACCAGTGTATTTATTTTGGACAGATTACTTGAGGATACAGAAGACGAGGTGACTTAATACTCCTATATTTTTGGTGTCGATGAAACAAATAATTAATGGTTATCTGTATTGTACATTGAACATCAATGCTTTTTGTCTGCTAATTTGAAATTATGCTTGCAGTTGACTGAATTGATAAAGAAGGGGTCTGTTAGAGTAGGGGATGTAAGCAAGGTCCTATGTCAAGATCTGAGTAAACACTGCAGCAGGGCAAGGTACACTTTGTTTGCCATTCATCGTTCAGTAAAAAAATATGAGTAGCAAAATTAGATAACTTCTACTCCTCCCAGGCCCCCAATCATATCATACCATGATATCAACAATAGATGCTAACAGTTTTCTTTAACACTGGGCCCTTTAACTTAAGGGCCAGCTTGACAACCATTTTGTTTTTAATTTTTGGTTTCACTTTTCGTGCTTGAGACAATAGGAAAGTGTATGGGGGGAAAGGAAGAATGAAGAAGGGTGATGGGAGAAAGGGGAAGAAAATGAAGAAAGGAATGAAAACGAAATCTTGTGAAAACAACGTAAAATAGTTTTTGGTTTCTAGTTTTCATTTTGTGAGCCTTTCCGTGTACATGTCTTCTACAATTCTACCATCATCCTTCATCCACTTTTCTTCGTCCCTCCTTTCCCCTATGTAACCAAAAGCGAAATGGTTATCAAATTGGCCCTAAATTTCTTTTGTTTACGATTTTGGGTAACGTGAGCTAAAAGGTTTTGACCACAGAAACTCATCTGCTTTCTGGAATTATTATTAATCCTGACTTTGTCTGGGGATTGTCCCCGGTTAGAAGGTTACGCTCGATAGCAGGCTTCCCCTTTTGTATAATATCCTGAAATTGTTTATGGTGTCTGTGTGCAGTGTCTCGAATGGACCAGATGGAGAACTTTGAGTTACCCGAGTTTACATACTTCACCAGCAAGCAGAGACGATGAGCCAGTTAACTTTTAATCAATGTTTCATCAGTTTAAGTTGGTTTTGTTTACGAAGTGTTATGCTTGGGTGACATTTTGTTATTCTGTAATACCAGCAAATTTTGCTTCTGAACTTATGCCATTATGTACCAATTTGTTGTCAACTAATACAAGACACCAAGTCAATGCATCTCTTATACAACTGAATTTGAGTTGGATTTTTGTCTCGTCGGTCGCACTAGTTCTTCATATAACCAACATCTGCAGTGATTTTGACACGTTTTAGCTTTGTAAACTACTGCATGAACATCCCTGTCAACTTTCGTTTCTCATGAAGAAAAGGGTGGAACAAAGGAAGAATAGCAAGCAACCTATTTGCCAGAAATCAAACAACGAAGATGAATACTTCCCATTCGTAGAACATAGCTTTGTTAGATGTACAGAATATACAGCATTACAAACAACCTGACTTTTAGTAACACAACAATCAGCAGCTTATGCCTTCGGGGTGAGAAAAACAGAGCCCCCTCACATCCGTTTTAGGCCCTTTCGCTTCTGTACATAACTCACTCATTGGACCATGTCTTTGTTTCATGAGTTACAGTCCAGTACACCCTTCAGTAAATTGAGCCCTTCTAAAGATATGCTCCTTCGAACTCTGGTTTGCGGTATCTCTATTTTAGGGGGAGGGTCCGGTAGAAAACAAACCACAATAACAGTTAAATTATCACATGCGTTGCGCATGAGCGCCTCCCTGACCAGTTCTCTTGAGCATCTCTCAGGATCATTGTGGACCATCAATTCTTTCCTTGTCATTGTGACGGCGCATTGGCTGCTCATTACGTCCCACAAGCCATCACACCCCATTATCAAAAACTCATCATCTTCAGTCAGGCGTGTCTCCTGCAACTCAGGCTCTGCACTTAGAGGACAGGCAGAGCCTTTTGCACCCTTCATGTGCCAGTCTCCTAGAGCACGGGCCACAGATAATTGGCCATTGAGATAACCGTCATATATGACACCGCCAAGATTCTCAATTCTTAGTCTTTCAGATTTACAATTTGGTTTGTGGTCTTTTGACATCTCTACTGCTCTACCCCGCCTCCCCAACACAGCTCGACAATCCCCAGCATTAGCAACTATCAGGGTCCTGCGGGAAGTACAGAGTATGTAAGACTAAGGCATGAAACCTAATTAAGATTCACCACTTCTAAATGCAAAGTATTTAGAATCAATTCTATGCAAACTCAACGCTCATCATTCAATTTCGTTCTTCTTTCATAATTTACATAGAGAACTATCACAAGATTCACAACTGTAGTCAGATATAAGTACGCCTTATCTACAGAAACCAGTATAGGCACGAGATGTCCTGGAACCTGGGAGTTAAACTTGTGCCTAATTAAAACAACTGTAAGAAAAACTAGCAAAAAGTTCATCAGCACCAGTAGCATCCCAAATGCAAATATATACTTAAAAAGTAGCAAAAGAGTGGCCTTACCTTCCCCAAATCAGGGAAGTCAGGGCAGTAGTGCCAGAGGAGATGTCAAGAGAAATCACATCTGCAAATGCACAATCAGCTTTCAGATAAGCACTCTTAATGGCCCTGTCCAAACACCTTGGAAAATGGGAATCATCAACAATGTATTTAAGGATGTTTTTTCTGATAAATGATGCTGCATCTGTGCCTCCGTGACCATCAAATACCTGTTTACATGTGTACAAATTAATATCACAAAAAAAATCTGTATAAAACGCAATGTACGCCACTTTCCAAGATCACTATCCCAATTACAAGAGAGGGAAGGGCAGACACCATTGAATTTAATAGAAAGTATGTAAATAATTATTTACTAAATAATGGTCAGATAAAAGTAAAAAAGACTATTAACAATTGAAAGTCCAGTATACTAATTTCTCAATCCATGGATTCAGCCAGTTTATCTCCAATTAACATATACTAATCTCTCACTACAGGGAAAATATTTATTACAACTATATTAACGACAACATTTTGTATAAGGAAGATAAAATAAATCATTGGAGGTCAGTGATACTACAGAGTACAAAATTGTTTAACTTGGGAAAAGACTGATGATGATCAAATACTTCTTGGGCAAAGCTATATGGTGGCCAGGGGAGCACGTGCCCCCTCACATTTATTGCAAAGTAAACTTCTCCTAATATGCTGTCTTTCAAACCATTTTGATGATTTTTATTTGGTCTTTTTTCTAAAAAAATTATTCTTTGTATCTTTTGCAGACAGCAACCTTCCTTGGTCCAATATATTTACATTTCCTAGTTCGCACATTTTTTTCTCGTCCTACACATCTCTATTTATTTTTGGGCGTTGAACTGGAGAAATCATTTGAAAATCAAGGGACATAATAAAACAAAGGTGTGCAAAATGATAAAGGATGTACGAAAACCATTTCCCTTAGGGAAACTTGAGTTTTTTTCCCTTCTGAAATTGATTTATATTAGGGATACAAATTGAGGGTGCCCCCTATGTATAAAACTCCTGGCTTTGCCCCTGCTTTTGAGTATGGATTAACAAGTAACAACCCTGCTATATACTCTACAGGAACCACAATGATAAAGAAGCAGACAAATTACTAATGTTCCATCAACTATCCTGCCTTAAGAAGGGCATTAAAATGTCTTCTGACTAATGAACAGTTAAAGTGGTAAGGTAAGAAGGGGACGCTCACCCCATAGAAAGCTCCAGGTGAAGAGAAGTCATCAGTTTCACCAAAATGATCAATAAGATTATCTATGCATACGTGTTCATCCTCCATGTACTGTTTAGGTCCTCTTTCAGCACAACTTCCTGAACGGAACACAGGGAGAAACCTTGACTTTTGATTGGAGGGCGACTTAGTGGATACACTGTCATCATCCAACTGGAGAAAGGTGATAAAGTCAGTTCAAATGAAATCCTGAAATTTGATGCCAAAAGAAAACAGAAGGGAAAACTGAATACAATAAAAACAAATTCACTCTTTTAGATGCGAAAAGACAGTGGAAAAGAAAAACAGAACTTGGAATCTTACAATTTTTGGAAGGGAAATGTTATTGGCACTCCAAAAATCTCATTTTGCACTCCAAACTTTCTATACTTAGAAAGAAAAATACACTTGTGAGGAGTGTAAAATGAGATTTTAGGGTGCTAAAAACACTTCCCTTTTTTTGAATTGCATCAGTATTATAAAGATTCCAAACATGATTTTCCTTTTCAAGTTAATTGCACAAAAACAGAAACCAAAGCAAAACATTACAAGAACGATCCAGAGCATATGCAAGGATGAAAAACGAGCCCACAGTAACCTTTACCTTATCCAAAACACTAATCTCATGAAGCGATTTTATCAAAGACAAGTTTTTACACACAGACCACAAACTGGAAAACAAAGTTTGGGTCCTTTTGCATGTGATGAAAAGATATAGTTATTGATCTTCGTTTCATGCTAAAAAAGAACAAATTTATACTCCTAGTTTGTTCAAAGCATCTGTGACACAAAGTTGACACTAGGGATAAATGCAAGTGATGATACGGGCATTATGCTGAGACATTTGTGAGCTTGTGGACATGGTTATTTCATTAAGCACACATTAACAAGTAATCATATCGAACCCAACCACCATGAAAGTGTTATTTTACCAGTCTATGTTGAATATTTATGATGACTTTGGCTTCCAAACTTCTACTCTCCGGTACACAGTTTCTGTAAATTTGATATTTGACCTATCCATCAATTGAAGCTCAAATCTGAAGCCAATTTTGATTAACCTGTTATGTTTTTTCTCTCTTTTAAAGCCAATTTTGATTGACCTATCCATCTATCCGCCTAATTGTTAGATTCTAGATATTCAATACATATTGTGGATAAAATGGATCACCAAAAGTCAAATTTTACGCGAATTTGACATTAGATTTGTTGAGTGATTAACCCATTCTTTTCTTATGTTTTTATTTTTTGGTAAAAAAGGGTTTCGGGGGAGGGGAGGCTACCCCATCCAAGGCCAGGGCATACCACAAACCTCATTGAGGACTTTCTGAGGGGGTCTTAGCCCCTTTTTTGGTTTTTACAGATCGCCCACCAGGATTGTCGACTGCGGATCTCGAACCTAGGCCTTGGATTGCTTTTGTTTTTGGTAAAATTGACCTTGGATTGCTTTCAATAGGCTACAATTTCTTGTTTCTTATATGAAAGCTTTTTACGGACTCTTTTTGCCCGTATATACTCTATCCATTTACAGTAATCATACACTAGAACAGGAGTTACTCTATGCATTTACTTCAACCATATGAATATTGATAACTTAGCAACCAAGAAAACAAAATGCTTACCAAATCATCTGCTGTCAGATGCCCGACGGAGCTCACGCTGTGCCGCAAGGCTGAGGAATACCGCGGAGGCTTTCGATTTGTCATTTGTTTCAAATCACTCAAACTATCAGAAACCTCACCTTCCAATGCTGCTGCATTATCCTTATTGCACCCAACTTCCAGCACGCTAGAAGGAGGCGAAAATTCCGTGCCGGCCGCCATGCTCACAGGCAGATCAAAAGTCATATCACATATGCTTCAATTCAACACAACCCCCCGTAAACGATTCCTTCCAGAACTTTGCAAATGGAAGCAAATACGCAGCACAAAATTGTTGACACAAATGTCCCAAATTAGAAGCAATAATTACCAAGCTAGCAAACCAAAAGCATCGACAATTTACCATGTACCATTTACTGAAAGGATTCCAGTTTCACCCAATAACCAGAGAGAATTCTCAAAGTAAACGCAATAATTGACAGAGAAATTGGACAAGGCAATTGCTTTGAAGAATGTGAAAGAAATTGGAAAGATATCTGAGCTTTTTTAGAATGATGGAGGAGAGAGAGAGAGAGTCGAGTTCGTTAACTTTGCTGGTATATTGTTGGCCACCGGCGATTCTAGGTAATCCACTGGATCTCGTAGCTGGACGTACAAGTACGGGGGAGGATACCGACACGTACGTTTTGCATTCAATTCAAAGATCTGTTTGTTGACGTGGATGTTACCGACAAAATGACCCCAATCAAATTAATTCGGTTTGGAAAATTTTATTTGAACTCATCTAATTTCTTTCTACACTCAATTTACTTTTTACATCCATATTACTTTTAATTAAATTATCGATATCTCTTTAAACCCAAATTTATTACCTAAATTACCCTCACAAACCCAATTCAATTTATAAATTTATCTTTGCACGCATTTAGAAATAAAAACTTAAAAACCAATGTTCTGCAACTCATTCAAGAATTATTTGATGAGATGAGTGAAAAGGTTGAGGTCACTTATGACTCATTAGTTTTGGGGTACATGTTTCATGGGTTTGTTGACAAAGCCGTAGTTGTTTTTCGAGATAGTAAGAAGTCAAAGTTAAGTATTTGGAATGCTGTGATTTTTGGTTTAGTTCAAAACAACCGGCACGAAGTGGCATTAAATTTAATTTGTGTAATGCAGGCATGCGGTTGCAGACCAAATACTGTGACATTGTCAAGTATTCTTCCCACAGTATCGTATTTATCAAATTTGAAAGTTAGAGAGGAAGTACAAGCTTATGTTGTTGGAAACAATTTAATTTGTCTGGGCACAAAGGGATTTTGATCAAGCAAAAATTAGTGTGCTGCAAGTGCTATTATACATCGATATTCATGCAAAGTCGAGTTTTCTTTACTAGGCACAATAGGATTTTAATCAAGCAAAATGTAAGAGCTTAATCATTTGGACATCAATAATATCAGCTAATGCATCCCACAAATATGCTAATACGTCTCTTGGCCTTTTTTATGAGATGCTGAATAGCGTGGTTCAACTAGAACAAGTGACATTTACAGCATTATTAACAGCTTGTGCAAATCAACGCTTTTCAAAATCATCATCCATCCGGTAGGGTTTAAAGCGACATTTAGCTAAAATGAACATAGGATAAAGATTGCATAGTGGTAGGGTTAGATTATTAATTGTGGGTTTATTGATAAATTTTAATTTATTGTTAATTTTATCTTGTACTTGATAGTAATTATGCAATAAAATAAAATAAGCAATTCACATTTAAAATTTAAGTTGGGTGTAGAAAAAAAGTTATATGGGTTTAAATCAAATTTCCCATTCAGTTTTACAATTTAAAAGGGTAAATTACATAGTAATCTATCAGGTTTGAGGTCTATTATATTACAACCTCATACAACATCTTTAAAACATTTCACTTTCATACCTCACGTACTATTTTATTTCAAAATAATACCTCCGTTAAATTTTCCATCAATTGATCCGTTAAATGCTAACATGACTGCCAAATGTGTGCCACATGGCAAAAAAAAATAATTAAAAAAAAACCTTAGAAAACATAGAACCCACCCTCACAACCTTTCCCCACCCCTCTTCTCCTTCCCAAGCCTTCCAACCACCTCCCTCTCCTCCACTCTCTTCACCTCCCCTCTCATCCAAAAACCCACCCCACCCCCACCTTCCCTGAGCCCTTTCTCCTTTTCACCCCCACCCCTCCCCCCTCGGCACCCATCTTCGCACCTGCACCCACCCTCTTCCCTCCTCTACACACCCCACTCCTTAAATCCACACTCATTCCTCCCATTTTCACCTCATGAGCCCGGCAATGGTGGCGTAGAAAGGATCTGGGTTTTTTTTTGTTTTTTCTAGGTTGCAATTACGAGGGTCGGGGGGGGGGAAGAAGATGAAGATGGGGGAGAAGAGAGGGGATGAGGAAGGGGAAGAAGAACTGAAGGGGTTTTTTTTGGTGGGTTGTAGGGGGAAGAATATGAAGATGGGGAAGAAGAGATGATGAGGAGGAGGAGGGGGGAAGACGAACTGAAGGGTTTTTTTTTTCTTTTTTTGTGGGTTGCAAGGGGAAAAAGATGAGGATGGGGGAGAAGAGACGAAGGGGAAGAAGAAGAGGAGGGAGGAAGACGAACTAAAGAGTTTTTTTTTTTCTTTTTTCTGGGTTGCAGTGTCACATCCCAGCCCGGGACGGACCACTTCCCGGGCCCGCTCCATCACCGTAGCACAATATTGTCCACTTTGGGCTTACCATTCCCTCACGGTTTTGTTTTTGGGAACTCACAAGCAACTTCCCAGTGGGTCACCCATCCTGGGAGTGATCTAGCCTCATTCTCACTTAACTTCGGAGTTCCTACGGAACCCGAAGCCAGTGAGCTCCCAAAAAGCCTCGTGCTAGGTAGGGATGTGAATATACATTTAAGGATCACTCTCCTAGGCGATGTGGGATGTTACATGCAGGGGAAGAAGATGAAGAGGAAGGAGAAAAGGGGGGAAGGAGGTGCGTCTGCATGGGTCGTGGGAGGATAAGGTTTCTGGGTTTGGGGGTTACGGGGAGGTGTGTTTCGGCTTTTGTTTTTGGTTTTTTATTTTTTTTTATTTTTTATAATTTAGAAGATTCAGGTTTTTTTTTAAAAAAAAAAATTATTATTTTTTGCCACATGACACACATTTGGCAGCCACGTCAGCATTTAACGAATCAATGGATGTAAAATCTAATGGATGTATTATTTTGAAATAAAATAATACGTGAGGTATGAAAGTGAAATGGTTTAAAGATGTTGTATGAGGTTGTAATAGACCTCAAACCTGAGGGATTACTATGTAATTTACCCAATTTAAAATTAAGAAACTTGAACCGTACTGAACAATAATTTCAGTTCAGCTTTAAGCTAGAAACCAGAGCCAGATGAACCAAACTCACCCCTATGGCTTGATTGGTTTGAGATTGCTCCTCCAACCAACAAAAAGATTTATATGGAAACGACACGGTTACAATTTCAGTGGTGTTCGTTCTGCTAAAATAATGTCATGTATAATATGAAATTGTATTGGATCATGGCACCACACGATGGTGAACTTATTCAATATAAATGTAAATTGTTCCCCTTCATCAAAATGTCCAAGTTGTACACGAGGAAATGGTATGTTTGTATTCGAAGTCTGTTAGGATTTATGCCTAAAACTTAAACTTTTATCTTCCCTCCTTTAGTAGCATGCACATAAGGGTCACATGTGCGGCTAAGATGGTCATTTCATTGTTAGTAGTGGGCCCATAACTAAAACCCTCATTTTTGGCGTTCCCAATTCTGAAACACGAGAAGAATGCATGGCAAGATAGCAAGAATGAGTGGCGGGGATGGAACCAGTATCATTCCACCAAAGGGTTGGGATAATGGTGTCAATTCGTGGGAAGGAGGCTCTCAAAATGTTGCTTCCATGACAGGTAGTAGATGGGCTTATCAAAAAAATAATTTGGGTTCTGTGAAAATTGGGAGTATGTTCTTGGTCAAAACAACAAATCTCTAGAAGATAGAGAATAGAAAGATCGTGGAGGAAATGAATGGGGTTGAAAAAATTGGTAGAACCAGAACAAATAGAAAAATAATTTGGATCTTGCAGCACTAACATTTTCAAAATCCATTTGATTTCTAACGGTGATTGCAGTTACGATTTCACCGTTTCACACTGATTTCTAATGATGATTGCAATTGCGATTTCGATCTCTAAGTTCAACACCCAGCTGATTGCAATTTCATCATTTCATCGTTTTACACCTAGCTGCAAAAGGGATAGAGACCAAGGGATGAAATAACCATCTTTGCCTCACACTTGATCCTCACATGGAGGCTACTAATAGAGAAAAGACAGAAGTTTATCGTTTGGACATAAATCCTAACAGACTTCACCAAATTCGAATTTTTTTATAGGGTTATGTTTCGAATACCTCATCAGCACAGGGATCATTTATCTGATTTCCCCATTAGTATTTAATGAAATGAATTGCACACGTATTAACTTGAAATTTTGAAAAAACTAATGAAGATATTTTTGGAAAAACAAATGAAAATGATATCAACTAAATTAGTGTTGTAAATAGTGGGATTGTATGCCCACATGTGAATAGTAATGAATAAGGCATAATTTGTTGTGTTATGTCACGGGAAGTTGTTTTCATTCATTGTAAACCTTCTATAAATAGATCACCACTTAGGTGATCAAGACACTACGAGAGAAAAACAACTGATAATAATAATATTCCTCACTTCTTCTGCAATCATTTTGTGTTGGTATAATATTTTGGAATTGCTTCGCTCCTGTCCCTAGCAAAGGTTATCTCTCTAACTTTTGCTTATTTATAACACGTTGTCAGCACGACTCTCAAACCATTTCTCATTTCCCTTCGCCGAAAGAAAAAAAAATGTTTCCTTTAAGAATTTTACTGTTCTTCTTCTTCCTCTGTCTCAACTACTGGATATACCCTAGCAAAGAACTGTATGCACCATGTCTGCTTTTAGTTCTTAACATAACAGTTACTTATATCTTTGATTTCTTGTTTGGTGTAGCTCTTGACTACTAACTCATTGTTTATTTATGCAATCCAAGATGGTGCAGTATCATCGCCTATCTTGAACTGCATATCTAATTTCACTGCAAATTTTAGGTGGAGCGATATAATCGCCCACCCTACCCTGCTTTTTTAAATTTTCCTTCTATTTAATTTTATTGCAATTTTTGGTGGTGTGGAATAATCACCCACCCTACTCTGCATATTTAATTTTTCTGTTGCTTGAGTGGTGTGGAATAATCGCTCATCCTATGTTATTTCAATGAGAATGGTGGGGTACAATCACCTTCCTCATTTATCATATAAATCTTGAGCTTGAAGTTTCGAGTGCTTATCATTTTGGCCTGAAGATCAAAATGAAAAATATGTAAGGACCAGAAGTTCTAACAATATATGTTGGAAATATGCCCTGAAAGTCAATCTTTGGAAGAAATCTTTCAGGACAAATGAATGGATGTATGGATGAATCTTATACATCAAAGGCAAAAACACGAATTAGGACTATCTCAAAGAACGATATATGTCCTAAATAGTGTATCCATGGACAATAGATTGATTAAAGAAGTAATCTAATGATGTTAGATTACAGAGACCTTCTTCATATAACCAAATGTCCAAAAGGTTCCTAGTCATTGGATTGTCAGAGGGATACTGACAATACGTAGACTGGTACATACTGTGTCTGCTTCAAATGGAAGGATGGAAAGTCTCATCCCATTTGTGTTGTGACACTAAGACAAGTATGTAGGTGCTCATTTGGGGAATGAGTTCACTGAACACAATCGAACAAGAGTACTTGCATGGAGGTCTACTCACATGTCAAGCAAGTAACTCTAATGGTTGGAATAATGTAAGTAGTCCTTAGACCTGAGGCATCGTCGTTGTCTTGTGGCTAAGTACTTAATCTTTGATTATGTCAAAGTCTCCCCATTCGAGGGTGTCCACGGCATGATTGGGGTTAAGCCACTTAGTCATGAAGGCAAGTGTATGCGCAACAAGGAATCTCTAATCCTCGATAAGAGAGGAAGAATGCTCTAAGATATGATTCGGGAATCTTCGGCCGAAGTATCGAGCGTATTAAAAGGAATGCGTTCATATACGACTCAAATGAATCATATAAGAAGGAATAATCACATTAGGGGTTTGACATAATATATCCATACCCTAATGATGTGATTGAGAGTATTGTATTAGAGAAGGATCGAATTACATTGTAATTCTAACTGAATAGGTTCTCTGAATAAACTTCTACATTAGCTTGGGTAGCTATGACATATGGTTAGATGTCACTCATAGCTTGTGAGTTCTTCTAGATGATTAAATGTAGTCATCAAAGAAGAATGGTGAATTGAAATGAAGTTTCAATTCACTAAGTGATTGAATTAATTGGATTAGTGCCAATCACCTCACTGCCTTGCTAATTAGAACCTAAAAGATTGTTCACCAATACACTATTGTAGTGAGTAATTAATGGATGATGGAAACAATTAATTGGATTAATTATGTGTTGCGATTAATTTAGAAAAGTCTAAAGAAATCATAAAAGCGATAAAGATCGTTTTGGGCTTAAAGAAACGTTCGGGTTTAATTGGGCCCATTGGGCCCAAACCCATTGGGCTTTTATTCAAGCATCGGATGACTTGAAATAAATGAAAGCCCAAAGCCCAAACAACACAAAGAGGGCCAGCCATATTAGGTGTGGAGAGAGAGAGAGGTCAAATGTTGACTTGTTTTCTTTTGGCTATAAAAGGAACTTTATAGCAAATGTTTCATTAAGGGTTTTTTGTGTGTTTAGAACAACAAATAGGCAAAAGAATATCTCTCAAAACCACAACAAAGGGCCGGCCACCTAGGGGGTGATTTAGCTAACAATCTTTCACCCTTTTGGTTATTCCTTCATCCTTCTCACTACACTAGTGGGTGAGGATCTTTAGAGGTTTCCTACTTTGGAAACTTGAAGAGAACCTAGGAGCACTCATTCTTTCAAAGTGGAGGAGGCAAGGAGGGAAGCTAGGCTCAAGGATTTCAAGGAGCAAAGAGATTGGAGGTGGTCCATCCTTGGTCTAAAATCAAGATCAAGAGGTATAGATCTATTCCTTGACTTTGTTCTTGATTCTTTAAAATGTTTTGATGCATTATATATAAACCTATGAACCTTGAAGGGGATTTGCATGACTATAGCTTTGATTTTATTTGATAACATGCTTCCGTTGCTCATGTATATAAGTCTTTGAAATGTATATGCATGCTAGTCATCTAGAAATCCCACATGAAACTCATAAATTTCCCTTCAATATATTCCTCCAGAATACATATTATTGCAAGTTCTTACACACCTCAATTTTCTTTCAGAAAAGAAAATGGCGAACTTGGCAAAGCTTGATTTTGTTGCCCTGGATATTACTGGAAAGAACTACCTTACCTAGGTAATGGATGCTAAAATTCATCTGGAGGCAGTGAATCTTGGATAAACTATTAAGGAGGATAACAGTGCATCCTCTCAAGATTGGGCGAAGGTCATGATCTTTATCTGTCGCCACCTTGATGAGGGACTGAAGATCGAGTACCTCACAGTTGAAGATCCACTAACCCTCTGGAAAGCACTGAGAAATGGATACAATCACCAAAAAACGGTGGTTCTTCCAAGGGCTCGTTATGAGTGGGCTCACCTAAGGATCCAAGATTTTAAGACGGTGGCTGAGTACAATTCTGCTATGTTCAAAATTACCTCCCAATTGAAGCTCTATGGAGAAACCATTACTGAGGAAGACATGCTAGAAAAGACTTTCAGCATCTTTCATGCCTCCAACGTGCTCCTGCAGCAGCAGTATAGAGAAATATGCTTTGCCGAGTACAACCAGCTGATATCTGTACTTCTTGTAGCTGAGCAAAACAATGAGATTCTGATAAAGAATCATCAGTCCCGACATATTGGATCAGCACCATTCCCATAAGTGAATGCTGTTTCCATTGAAGGGAATACCACATCCTCTCACAACAATAATTACAAACGAGGACGTGGCCACAAGCGAGGCTGAAATGGCAAGAACCATGGTGTCCAATTTCACAACCAGATTCCAAGGCATAATACAGGCCCGAGCTTTAAAAATGCAAATCGCCAGAAAGGCAAAGCTCATATGTCTCATAGAAATCCTGAAGGAGTTTGCCATATGTGTGGTGGCAATGGGCACTAGGCACGTACATGTCGTACCCCAAAACATCTGGTGGATCTGTATCAAGCCTCCTTCAAAGAGAAGGGTGTCGAGACCAATTTTCTCGACCAGGATAAAATGATGGATATACCTGATTCAGTGTTCGATTTATTAGGACAATTGAACACAACCCACCTAGATGTTTCAGACTTCATTATTCAAAGAGGGAATGAAGTGTTTGGGTCCAATTAAATCATTTTGTTTGATGTACTCTTGTTATTTGTACTTGTGATTTAATGCTCGCATTTTCAATTCAATAAAAGTAGTATTGCAGTATGAATAAACTGCTTTTTAACTGTAATTTCTTTACTCAGAGAACATGGATAAAAATTATGATTATTCTCAAAACAAGAGCAATGACGGAGACTTTTGTCTTGCAGACAGCGCAACCATGCATTCAATACTTTAAGATCGAAAGTGTTTCTCGAACTTGGTACTTGCAAAAGTAAAGGTAACAACAATATTAAGACAATCAGATGTAATTGAAGGCTTAGGAAAAGCCCATATTATGTTACCAAATGGAACAATATTGTCCATATAAAATACGTTGTACGCCACTCGGTCTACTCAAAATTTATTAAGCTTTAAAGACATACGTCTAAATGGATACCACATTGAAACGAAAAGTGCAAAAAATGTGGAATATTTATGCATTACCTCCAATGATACCCAGAAGCATATATTGGAGAAGTTGCATGGTTTATCGAGTGAATTGTATTATACATACATAAAGACAATTGAGGCATATACTGTCATGAACCAGAAGTTCATTGATTCAAAAATTTACATGTTTTGGCATAACTGTCTGGGTCATCCAAGATCTACCATGATGCGTAGAATCATTACCAACTCTAATGGACATCCATTATTGAGCAGACACATTGATGTCTCAAATGATAACCCTTGCAAGGCTTGTTCCCAAGGGAAGTTGGTAATTAGACCATCACAACTAAAGGTTGATGTTGAATCCCCATCATTTTTTGCAAAGAATTCAAGGGGATATTTGTGAACCTATTGAACCACCTTGTGGACTATTTCGATATTTTATGGTTTTGGTTGATGGATCTACCCGATAGTCATTTGTTTACCTATTGTCTACTCTAAATGTAGCTTTTGCGAGGCTTCTTGCTCAAATAATTAAGTTGCGAGCACAATTCCCAGATCACCTCATTAAGTCAATCCGACTTGATAACGCTGGTGAATTTACGTCTCAAACCTTTGATGATTACTGCATGACACTGGGCATTGATGTTGAACATCATGTTCCTCATGTCTATACTCAAAATGGCTTAGCATAGTTATTTATCAAACGGCTTCAATTAATACATCGCACTCTACTCATGAAAACAAAATTGCCAGTCTCTGCATAGGGACATATCATCTTACATGCTGCACTATTGGTTCGGTTGAGACCCATAGCCAACCACAAATACTCATCAATACAACTAGTGTTTGGGCATCAACCAAACATTTCACATTTACGAGTTTTTGGTTGTGTTGTTTATGTGCCTATTGCACTGCCACAACGCACTAAAATGGGACCTTAGTGCAAACTGGGAATTTATGTGGGTTTTGATTCACCATCTATCATTAGATATTTGGAACCCTTGACGGGTTATATATTTATAGCTCGTTTTGCGGATTGTCATTTTGATGAGACAGTCTTCCTGTCGTTAGGGGGAGAAAAAATCGTTCTAAAAGAACAGCAAGAGCTAACATGGATTGTTCCCACCTTATCTCATTTTGATCCACGAAGCACTCAATGTGAAAATGAAGTAAAAAGGATCGTTCATCTTGAAGATATTGCTAATCAAATGTCAGATGCATTTAATGACGCTTTGAAAGTGACAAAGTCACATATATAAGCTACAAATGCACCTGCAAGAATTGATGTCCTTGTTGGTCAAAATAAAGTGGCAGCGAATGATTCATCTAGTGCACGCCTGAAGCGTGGTAGACCCCCAAGTTCAAAAGATTCAGCCTTTCGAAAGAAAAGATTAGGGCATAGTTGAACCCAAATGAAAATGAATGATAAATTCACAATTCATGATTATGTACTTCTAGAAAAAGAAAATATCCTTGATGAGACACTCATCCCTGAAGATACAGAAGTACATGAAAGCAAAGAAATATCCATAAATTATGCATGTACTAATTAATTGTTGGATCGAAATGAAATAATCATCGACAATATGTTTGCATTTGCAATAACCACTGAAATTATATTAAGCGATGACATTGAGCTCTGCTCTGTTGATGAATGCAAACAGAGACATGATTGGCCTAAGTGGAAAGATGCAATCCAAGCAGAATTAAATTTCTTGGAAAGGCGAAGTGTTTTTGGACTAGTAGTCCAAACCCCGCCTGGTGTGAACCCCGTATGTTACAAATGAGTATTCACAAGGAAATGCAACGAGAAAAATGAGATTGCAAGATATAAAGCAAGACTCATTGCACAATATTTTTCACAAAGACCTGGAATTGATTATGAAGAGACATACTCTCCTGTAATTGATGCAATTACGTTCCGTTACTTAATAAGTTTAGTGGTTTCAGAGAAACTTGATATGCGACTTATGGATGTCACCACCGCGTATCTATATAGAGAATTAGATACTGACATATTTATGAAAGTCCCAGAAAGACTTAAGTTGCCTGAAGTAACTAACAAACCATGAGGTATGTTTTCAATCAAATTAAGGCGATCACTATATGGGTTGAAACAATCTGGACGAATGTGGTATAATCGTCTCAATGAGTATTTGATCAAAGAAGGATATATCAACAATGTCATCTGCCCTTGCGTGTTCATTAAGAAATCAAATACTGGATTTGCTATAGTGGCAGTATATGTCGATGATATAAACCGAGTTGGAACTCCTGAAGAGCTCAATAAAACTGCTGAATATCTGAAAAGTGAATTTGAAACGAAAGACCTTGGGAAAATAAAATATTGTCTCGGCCTGCAAATTGAGCATTATGCTAATGAAATTTTGGTCAATCAATCAGCTTACATTGAAAAAATATTGAAGCAATTTGGCATGGACAAGGCTTATTTACTTAGCACCTCAATGGTCGTTTGTTCTTTGGACATTAAGAAAGATCCATTCAGTCCAAAAGAAGATGATGAACTGGTCCTTGGTTCAGAAGTACCATATTTGAGCGCAATAGGTGCTTTATTGTATTTAGCACAATGTACTAGACCATATATAACTTTTTCAGTTAACTTGTTAGCCAGGTATAGCTCTGCTCCAACAATTCGTCATTGGAAGGGAGTCAAAGATGTTCTACGATACCTTCGTGGGACAACAGACATGGGTATCTTCTACTCAGACAAGTCCACAAATGACCAGATCCTTCTTGGATATGCAGATGTTGGTTTCCTCTCTGATTTGCATAAAGCCCGCTCACAAACTGAATATGTGTTTACTAATGTAGATACTGCAATTTCATGGCGCTCAACAAAGCAAACATTAGTTGCTACATCTTCCAATCACTCAGAAATAATTGTTTTGCATGAAGCAAGTCGTGAAAGTTCTTGGTTAAGATCAATGATCCATCACATTCGGAATTTATGTGGTCTACCTTCAAAGACAGACACTTCAATTGTCATCCATGAAGATAATGCATCATGTGTTGCCCAAATGAAGGAAGGATTCATCAAGGACAATAAGACTAAACACATATCTCCAAAGTTTTTCAGTACACATGAGCTTCAGAAGGCTAAAGTTATTGAAGTCAGACAAATCTGTTCCAATGAAAATCTGGCAGATTTGTTCACCAAATCTCTACCAAAGTGCACATTTCAAAAGTTAGTGCAGGGAATCGGATTATGTCGGTTTACCAATTTGAAGAATGCGGAATCGAGGGGAGATACAATTTAGGGAGAGCATCCATGACACGTGCATGTTGTATTCTTTTTCCTTCGATTAGGATTTTTTCCTATTGGGTTTTTCCTATCAAGGTTTTAACAAGGCAACGTAAGCGTGCTTAACACCATATCAACAATCCGGGTAAAATTGTACTCTTTTTCCTTTGTTATGGGTTTTTTCCACTAAGTTTTTCCAAGCAAGGTTTTAACGAGGCAACTGGTGTTGATATGTGGGCATCCAAGAGGGAGTGTTGTAAATAGTGGGATTGTATGCCCACATGTGAATAGTAATGAATAAGGCATAATTTGTTGTGTTATGTCACGGGAAGTTGTTTTCATTCATTGTAAACCTTCTATAAATAGATCACCACATAGGTGATCAAGACACTACCAGAGAAAAAAAACTGATAATAATAATATTCCTCACTTCCTCTGCAATCATTTTGTGTTGGTATAATATTTTGCAATTGCTTCGCTTTTGTCCTAGCAAAGGTTATCTCTCTAACTTTTGCCTATTTATAACAATTAGTTAATTAAATAGGTTATGATTGATCAAGTTTTTTACTTACTTTTATGAATGTAAGACACTGTATTGGGCCTTAAAATTAGCATCAGGTTTCTAGGCCTATTGAGCTTGTTAACTTAAGTTGTGCATGACAACTTACAAAAAATGGATCTAAAGGCCCAAGTACACCATTGACCAATTTTAGGGGTTTTAGATGGACAGAATTTCACGTATGACTCACCTATATAAGTAACTTTATGGCTCCATTTAGACTTAGGAGTTTTTGTGGAGCAAAATGAGAAGGATGTAGTCCAATATCTTAGTAGATTAGATGTTGGGTTTCTACCCTTGATTCATAGTTCGAAACTCTCCTTCCTTAAAATAATATAATAGTTTTAAACTTTCTCCTTTCCCCTTAAATCATCTTCAACCCTTAAATTAAAATCTAAATTTTTTCTTCTCCATGTCATCCAATCAAAATGGAGCTATTGGGATTGCATATGGGTGATTGGCAACTAGGGGTGGTTTGGTATGAGATGCCGAACCAAAACCTTAGTCCCGATTTCCAAACCGAAATTTTCGATATGAGAACAAAACATAAAACCTCTCGCTTACAAATAAAAAGAAATACAACTATATTATAGTACTAACTGACAATCAATTAATCAAACACCTTTATTTACAAATAAAAAAATGTAAGCACATATCTTACACAAAGTAAAATTTCCCACATTTGTATGGCCCTGTGAACTTTCACTTTAAGTCCAAACCCAAAAGTATCGGGTGGATGCCTCTTAATCTCTCTCTCATTCTCTTTTCTTATATTTGAACGACTAGTTAAATCCTATTAACATTTTATATTGATTTATTTATAAAAATAATAAGACAAAAATCAATAAGCAAAAGGATGAGAGAGAAATGGTTGAGAATAAGAGAATCTACTCCAAAGTATAGGCAAGCAGGTAGCCTTTTTGTCAGAGAAAGGAAATTCCTTGATATTTTTTTTTTTTTTTTTGGGGAAAACGAAAGGAAATTCCTTGATTGGCGAGGAAGAGAAGAACAATTTCCTCCCTCTCTACACTATTGATTTCACTTGGTTGGGAGCTTTACTTGTTAGGTATAAAGCATGATTCTCTTGTGCACATCAACCTGTTGAGATTTAATTAAATTAAATTTTTAAGATAAATCTCAATCGCTTTTTATCGTTTTTTAATGCTTAAGGAGGTAAAGCTCCAGTTTAATTATAATCAGTACTAGCAGCAGAGTACAAATTGGGATTCTCTTGTTTAATCCAATTACTTATGGCCGAATCAATCACTGTGTTGTAGTGCCTTGCCGACAAATGAGGTTTTGAGTTTGGGTTTTTGATGCTCCTCAAAATCAAAGACTCAGAGCAGAGCTTTCTCTTTAGTGGGAAATCCAAATTCTTCATAGAAATAGTTTATTCACAATGAATTTAGGTTTTAGGGTTTTTGGATTGGTGTTTGTGTGTGTTGTTTGCTGGGTTTTGCCATTTGGATTTGGGTCTTCACATTCAAGTTCAAGACCAGCTGTTGTGAAAATTGGAGCAATTTTCACCTTTGAGTCCACCATTGGAAGAGTTGCCAAGCTTGCCATTCGGGAAGCTGTCAAAGATGTCAACTCCAATTCCAGCATTCTCCATGGTACCAAGCTTGCTGTCAATATGCAGAGCTCCAATTGCAGTGGCTTTCTTGGAATGGTGCAAGGTGACCACTTTTTTACGCAATTTTCGGTTGGTTTTTTTTGTGTTTTCTAGATTTTGATAGTCAAGAATTCTATTTCAGAAATTGCTTTGAGATTGTACGTAATTCGTTGTTGTGCTGCTAATTAAAACTTGTGCTAATTACAGCTCTGCAATTCATGGAGACTGATATTGTGGCCATTATAGGCCCACAATCTTCTGTCGTTGCCCATATCATATCCCATGTTTCAAATGAACTCCAAGTTCCCTTATTGTCATTTGCAGCCACAGACCCTACTCTCTCGTCCCTTCAGTTTCCCTTTTTCGTTAGGACAACACACAGTGATTTATATCAAATGACTGCTGTGGCTGAAATGGTTGATCATTACGGTTGGAAGGATGTTATTGCCATTTATATTGATGATGATTACGGACGTAATGGAGTTTCAACTTTAGATGATAAACTTGCCGAAAGGCGCTGTAGAATTTCTTACAAGTTAGGAATTCCCCCTGGACATGGAGCTACCCGGGGTGACCTCATGGATCTTCTTGTTAAGGTCTCGCAATTGGAATCTCGAGTTATAGTTCTTCATGTCAATACTGATTTAGGTCTCAATGTTCTCTCCGTGGCACAATATCTTCAAATGATGGGTGATGGATTTGTGTGGATAGCTACAGATTGGCTATCGTCTCTTTTGGATTCTGCTCTTCCTCTTTCTCCTGAGATCATGGATACGATGCAAGGAGTTCTTGTGCTGCGCCAACACACACCGGATTCTGATAGAAAGAGGGCCTTTTTCTCTAAGTGGAACAAGCTAACTGGTGGTTCCTTGGGACTGCATTCTTATGGGCTTTATGCTTATGATTCTGTTTGGCTGGTTGCTCATGCTATTGATGCATTTTTTAACCAGGGTGGGATTATTTCGTTCTCTAATGATTCTAGGATAAATTCTGTAGACAAAGGTGGTAGTCTTCACCTTGAGGCAATGAGCATATTTGATGATGGTCCGCTCCTATTGAAAAATATATTGCAGAGTAGTTTTCTTGGGTTGACAGGCCCTGTGAAGTTTGATTCAGACAGGTCTCTTGCTCTTCCAGCATATGATATTATTAACGTGCTTGGTACTGGGTTTCGACGAATTGGTTACTGGTGCAACTATTCTGGTTTATCAACTGTCCCCCCTGAGATGCTCTATTCGAAGCCACCTAATCGTTCAAGTGCAAGCCAGCAATTATACAGCGTTGTCTGGCCAGGCGAGATATTGTCAAAGCCCCGTGGTTGGGTTTTCCCAAACAATGGGAAACAAATAAGAATTGGTGTGCCTATCCGGGTCAGTTACCGAGAATTTGTATCACAAGTTCGGGGGACTGATAACATGTTCAAGGGTTTCTGCATAGATGTATTCACAGCTGCTGTAAACTTGTTGCCATATGCTGTTCCATATCGATTTATCCCTTTTGGAGATGGCAAGAACAACCCAAGCTACACAGAGCTTGTGACTTCCATTGCAACGGGTGTGAGTAAATATATTATGCATTTGGTATTTGAATTTTAACTCATAAAAGGGCAAGTTTAATCAGCTAATGCCCTTATGTATATGTGTGTGTGCATTCATTAGCTAATTCTCTCTTTTACTAATTGCAGGTCTTTGATGCCGCTATTGGTGACATTGCCATTGTTACAAATCGTACAAAGAATGTGGATTTTTCACAGCCATATGCTGCATCTGGACTTGTTGTAGTGGCTCCGTTTAAGAAATTGAACTCCAGCGCTTGGGCTTTCTTTCGACCATTTACTGCACGTATGTGGGTTGTCACTGCTGCTTCCTTTCTTGTTGTTGGTATAGTTGTGTGGATTTTGGAGCACAGGATAAATGATGAGTTCAGAGGTCCGCCTAAAAAGCAATTAATAACCATCTTGTGGTAAGTTCTATATTTAAGTTTCTCATCAGGATATTTACTAACTTGCGCAAACTGTTTTATGTTTTTTGGCCAACTTACAAACTGATTACCTGGTTAGTTTTTCCTTTGCTATCTCACTGTATCACTGCTTAGAGCACTACCATCTTCAGGTTATATGTGATATATAATGGAAAAGAAAATTTCGGAAATTTAAATATGATAGATATATGGAGGACATGGCAGTTGATGACTTAATGTTTATTTGAAGCCAAAATAATGATTTTGGTGCACTTTCTCCGTCACTTCGGTAACTCTCACTATTCCATTGCTTAGAACACTACTATCTTCATGGTTATGTGTATATATTATGAAAATTGATCACTCTCCCTCTACATGCCTTCAGCAGTCATGATGTTTCCAACCCCTGTAACCAGGGTGGGTCGGTATTTGTGGACTTGCCTCAACCCATTTGGGATTGCTTTTGTAGTAAGCAATTCTGCTCATAAGCGCTTGCGATAAAAGTGCTTTTATTAGAAACACTTTGAACCTAAAAGACCTTTCCCATAGAGCTTGTTAGAAACTGTTTTCCATGCTGAAACTTTTCATGGAATCTTCGAGTAGGTAGTGGAACTTAATGTTCCTCAAAAGAATGGAGACAACAGAGGAAGCTAGTGATGGTAGCAGTCAATCGTAGAATTCTTCTGTACAAGAGATGAATTTCAATTTTCTGTAAAGGTTTTTTTCCCTTTCTAAAACAGAAGAGGGCTAGTCAATATGTGTTTAATCAGAGCTGTTTTAAAATTTGTGAGCGCAGAAACACCTCAAATGTGACTACGTTCCTCTTTGTTTTACCTTTTTTTTTATTTGGTCAGGTTGTGTGATTCGTTTTGCTTCTTATTGGAAGAATCCTGAGTGTTTGCATGGGTTTTGGCCTCCGTTTGCGAATCTGTCCATTGTATATGTCTAGAGCATGTTATGGTGCTAAACCAATAATATGTTTTTCACCTGAAGTCTAAGACACTTGCCTCAACATCAAATATTGGTTTCTTTTCTAATTTACTGACTTGTTTCTTAACCTTGCAGGTTTAGCATCTCTACTCTGTTCTTTTCCCATAGTAAGTGAAGCGTAGATTCTTTCTTCAAAATCCGGCTTATTTGGGCTTTATTGAAACAAATTTTCATTTATTATCTGACTCGCTTCTGTGCCCCTTCCATAGGAGAGAACACTGTGAGCACCCTTGGTCGTGTAGTGCTAATCATATGGCTCTTTGTGGTTTTGATAATCAACTCAAGTTACACTGCTAGTCTGACATCAATACTCACAGTGCAGCACCTATCTTCTCCTATTAAAGGAATTGAATCCTTGAAAAGTAGCGATGAGCCAATTGGTTATCAAGTTGGTTCCTTTGCTGAACATTATTTGAGTGAGGAACTTGGGATACCCAAGAACAGGCTTATCGCTCTTGGGTCTCCTCAAGCATACGCGCGGGCGCTCCAGCTTGGTCCTAAAAAGGGAGGTGTTGCTGCTGTGGTTGATGAACGCCCTTATGTTGAACTCTTCCTCTCATCGCAGTGCAAATTTAGGGTTGTAGGACCAGAGTTCACCAAAAGCGGATGGGGATTTGTAAGTATTCTTTCTTAGAACATTCTTATTTTGAAAACAGGAGCATTAGATCTTTTCGAAGTTAGCCGAAATGAGAAACACAAAGTTTTGACATGTCTTCCTTTTCCTTGCCATAATAGGCATTTCCGCGGGACTCTCCATTAGCTGTTGACATGTCAACTGCAATTCTACAACTATCAGAGAATGGTGATCTGCAGCGTATCCATGATAAGTGGCTTATGCAAAGCTCTTGCAGTTTAGATACCACTGAACTTGAGTCAGACCGGCTTCATCTTAAAAGTTTTTGGGGCCTCTTTCTCATATGTGGAATTGCTTGCTCTGTTGCTCTCTTCATATATCTTTTGCAAGTTTTGAACAAGTTACGCCGTGCTGAAGTCACACAACGTGTTTCAACTAGTCCTGGCAACTCCCAATCTGGGCGTCTCAAGAGATTTTTATCTATAATTGATGAGCGGAAAGATCAGTCCAGTAGTGGAAGCAAAAGAAAGAAAATCGTTAGATCATTCTCCGACAATGTTACTGATGGCAAGTTGGAATTAAAACAAACAGAAATGACTGCTAGGAGTGACATTAATTCCAACAACTAACTCGTTCATTAGATCATCGTAACTGTATCAATACATGTAAGTTCTCATCTAACCATACCTAAGCATTAATATTATTTTGAACCATCTGCAGTATATAATTTGTATTCTAGGAACAAATTCTGGATCTATATTTATTCGCTGAAATGGAAGGCATTCTGCCGTATCTCTCAATCATCGCTATGATTGTTTATATGTAATATTTGGTGTCCGAATTCAAGTTTGTATTTCTTTATATCGCATGTTTCGTCTAGCTTTGATTTCAGTTTTGAATCCTTGTTCTTATTTAGTTAAACATCCAGATTCAGTACCACCAGGAAAAGAAACGAAAGTTAAACATTCTGAAAAAAGTTCGTCTGTAATGTTTATTTTTCTAGATGCTGTCAGTATAAACTTACATTTTACTCGTGCGCCGTTTATACGTCGCTGTATTTGTTATATAACTTTAAGAACTACAGATCTTGTTGTATAGTTATTTTGAATCATCCAATTATTGTATGTTGAGTTGGTGATCAACTTATAAATTCGAGATCTTCAGATTTCGAAACTCTTAAATATTTACCGAGGCATTATTCTTTGATGAAATCTGAATGCCAGATCGAAACATATAATTCGTTATCCTGGAAGTAACTTTCTCGCTCGCTTTCGCGTGAAATTCATGTTTTTTCTTCCCCCTTGAATTTGCAGACTTTCTCAGAAATTCTCATTTGGTTTCAGATGAGGATTTAAGACCAGAAACTGAGTCCCGTGAAAAAGTACACAGTGAAAAAAGATTCCAAATCACAAAAGAGGCAGGACTTTATCAAAACAGAAAAGCCTTTGATTGTGGAGGCATCTCACTTTTAACCACGTGCACCGAAAGAAAAAGACCCCACTTTTTGGGACAAAACCTGAACCCACCCTCAAATTTCAAATCCCTCCTCCTTTTCTTCTGTTTTACATTGGGATGGGATAGGGATAGGGATAGTGACATAACAAAGGCTATGTCCTCATCAACATAAAAAACCACATAAGTCTTAAACCCTAATTTCAGAAATCACAAACAGTACTCAGTATTGAAGAGTGAAAAGTCAAGATCTAGCTGTCCCTGTGTTGTAAACCACATGGTGCCCTCCTGTCATTCCTTCCCTGTTCATTTACTGTTGAGGATACCGGCATGTCCCGTAAGCTGATCGGAAATCGGAAATCAGAAATCAAATAATGAATTAATAACAAGGAGAGAGATTCGAACTTCGATGCAAGGGAACGGCCACATTTGGCGTTGGTTAAAATTGTGATATGAAAATGGTAAATACTTACTTGGATCGCTGAAAGTAACCAAGCCAGTGCCCTTGAAGTCACAATTCCAGTAGTTCCTGCCATGCATCTGATAGTAAGCATTCATAGCATACGATGCATGAGCAAGCAGCTTATCAGGCTCGAAACAATCACCGTGCTCGTAAATCTCCCTGCAGTCCACACCACCTGCTCCGCAGCAAAAATCTAACACAGCTTGAAGCACCTTATCATCGGAGTGTGGCTTAGCAACGCACCAAACTGACGGTCCCCTCAACACTCCCGCTACTTTCTCACCAAATCCAGAGACTCCTCCGGATCCACTTCCGTCAGTGTTGCTGCAGAATTGGCAGCTCAAATCCACATTGTACACCTTCGATCCGTCCCCGTTGAAAATCCCAAAATTTCTCTCCGTCGCACCCCCTTCCTTTTTGTTCTCGTTGAACAAAGCAAACACAAATATTTCAACCTTGTCATTAGGCTTCATAGGCGTCCCTTTGTTAGACTGGGCACGCTCAATCAACCTCGTGTTATAAGTCTTGGCATTATCTGGCGTAGCCGCCATATCTCCGGAGTCACCTTTGGACGGCCACCCGGATTCCGACACCATGATCTCCACCTTCCGGTGGCCAAGTCCCAGTGCATCAATGGCAGATCGAACAGCATCAATTTGTGCATCCAGCATGTTGGTGTATACATAGCCCTTGGGGTCACGCACGCTGGTCGAGGTTGAGTTCCCCAGTAATGCGTACTGTAGATTGACCATGTCGGGGTTGTCCCGGTAGGCGAAATAAGGGTAGGCATTGACCATGAAAGGGGCGTTAGTGTCAGCCAAGAAGGCGGCTATAGAGGTCATAGTTGGCACGAGATTTGTAGTGAAAGTGGAAGCTGAAGGAGGAAATGAGGATGCCAAAACCGCCATGCTGTGCGGGGTGGTGACCTTGATCTTACGGTCCAGCCCTCGGGCTATAAGCACCGAGTGCAAGTTCTGCATTGCTTGGACCAGAGCTGCTGGGTCCGATGGGTTTGGGTCTTTCTCATCGTTTCCTGCGGCAGCACCAGTTGTTAAGTACTCGTTTCCTACGGCAATGGCAGTGATGGAAGTGGCGGGAATGAATGGCAGGACGCGAGTGGCAAACCACTGGTCCGCGGCGGCCACTTCCGTGCTGATGTTGGGGACATGGCTGTTCTCCACAGCGACAATGAGGTCGATCCCGGTGTTGGAAAAGGCCTGGAGGATTTCGGGGTTGGTGTCATAGATTTTGACCTTGTCTATGAGAGTGGCTTGGAGGAGCTGAGCCACTCTCTTTGGAGGTGGCAGGTTGCTTCCGAGAGTGCCGTAGTTTATGCCTACAGCTGAAACAACGGCGTTCTGGAATGGACTGAAAATCAAAGGGTGGAGGAGGAGGAGGAGGAAGAGCGAGAGGGAGGTGGCCATGGCGGTTCAAGTTCAAGCAAGTATTGTGTTTAGGCGCTGCGGCATGAATTGTGGTGCATTGATTCATATAACATGCATCGGATCCCACTTCTGTACTTTTTACTTTGTAGTGGTAATTGTCTGTCACTGGTATTTTTTACAAAATTACAAGATTAACCCTGCTATTTCAATTTTATATTACATAGGAAATGGATAGCTTGGACATTTCAGCTCGGAATATCTTCTGGACATGTCACGTGGTAGGAAGACAGGAACACAAATCTTTGTTGCAGTCTCCCTTCCTAAATGCGTGAGCTTGACTGATTCCAAGATTATGATATTTTTACCAATGTAATTTTAAGTGTTTATTTTCCCCCCTTAACTCTGAATGAGTAGCCATAGTAGCATCCCCGTTGCAAAAAAATTCTTCTCCTTCTAGTGGAGTAGACATCGATTCATGCTTCGATTTCTGTTTTTCGCGTTTTTCGGTTTTGTTTTTCTTCCAGTTAAGCCATTCCAAATAGACTAGCAGCAGCAGATGGAAAATTGGGAGGGTGAGACAAAAAGGGCTAGAAGTAGGAGAAAGGTTTGCATCAAACAGGTTCACCGCCATATGGCGTCCCAGTCCAATAATACAATGTCATATTTAGATTTCTCTTAACATAACATTGACTTGCCGGATTAGGAGTCAGGATGCCATAGTGGCAGTAAATCCGTTCCATCATAACTTTTGCTTAATGGTTTTAAATTATAGCTCTCTAGCAACGAAATGCTATAACAAGTAATAATTAATAATCATGTTCATTCATCGTGGCACTGTTAGTGTTCGTACATATGATGCAATTTCTAGTTACAACTTTTAAGTTAATTCATGGAAACAGGTCAACAATGTGGAAGCTTGAAAACAGCTTTTCTAGGGAGCACTCTTCCTCTTTAATAATTAATTGATGCTTTTTATATACTTACAGAAGAACTCTTCCTCTTTGCAGCACCTGTACAACACTTTATACACCTCGATTAACAGTTTTGGAAATCGACTTGAAAAATATCCATCAAACCCCTCAGGAACTGGACCCAATATCTCCTTCACTTCCTCAGGAAGTTCCCTGTAGTGATTTAACTTGTTCCGTATCACTCGTAGTAAATCACGAACGCTATCAAACTTGTAACGCCTGTATCGTCCGATGTTATTTATAAATGCTGGTTCCATCTTTTCATCCCACTTCCCATTTAAAGCCACCGCTGCAGTACTTTCTAATGAATTTAGTAGTTCAGACTCATTCTCCCTATCTTCCAATTCAACCCGATCACTTGCATCTCGAAGGAATGAAAGTCTTGTCTCCGAACTCCAGAAGAAAGGATGATGTAACACATCCATGGATGTTGGCCTGGAGATCATTAATTCAGTGAGAACGAACGATTTAGAGCCAAAAGGTGTCCACATGGATGTAATGTGTCTAGACTCTACGGGTGTGTGCGTAAGACGAGGGGGTACTCCACATAAAATTTAGTTTTAAGTTGATGGATAGTGAATAAAGAATCTTACCGAAGATCAGGGTTGGGATTCAAGAGACGAGTAAAAAGGTCTACAGCTTCTGGTATAGTGTCTACTAAGAACAAGTCTTTGCGGTCATTCACTATATTTACATCACGCTCGATGCTATCACCATAAGGGTGTTTGCCCCCAGTGACGCAGAAAAAGAGTAGACAGCCTAAACTAAACAAATCCACTGCACGCGTTTGGCGCAGATGGAGAAGTTGTTCGGGTGCTTGCCAGCCTGAACTACCATAACCTGCAGCCAACAAACAAGTAAAGAAATAAAAGGAAATTTTAGTATCCATTAGAACACAAAAAAAGAGTCGAGGTTCATCAGTAAGAAAGTCTACCCAAATACTAACAGTAGTGATAATGTTGAACCAAAAGGCCATGGAAAATAAATATCAATAAAAGGTTAACTAATGGATAATTCCGGGTTGTTTTCAAATTCAAATCACCACATTTCATCATTAGAACTCATTCATACGGGCCTAATAACCATATCTAGCACATGTTTGCCTCGAAATCAATGAACATGACCATTCAAATAGTTCCTAAGCTTACCAGTAGCATGCTGGGTTATGGAAGACTTGTCCCCTTGTAGGCGCTTGCTGATACCCATATCTGAAAGCTTGGCACATAAAGACCTGCCCTTTATTATCAAAACATTTTGAGGCTTTAAGTCCCGATGTATAATTCCAAGTTCATGTAAATGGGCAAGCCCAGAAACCAGATCACTGCAGAAAAAATGATTATGTCAAAATCTTGAGTACTTTATTCAGCTATTTTCAAGATTTTTCTTTTTTCAGAATAAATCTTCGCAAGATTCAAGGAACATATCTATATTAATGGGATCAAATTTCTTCATGAGCTATTACTGAAAATCAAATCTAAGATGTGCTTTCACTAAATAGAAGCAAGTACAAACTTCAATCCCTCACTTAAAACAACAATTTCAAAGGGAAATAAATTGGGAAAACAAAAATGCTGCTCGTACCACATTTGTACCACCTATCTAATAGAGATGGGATCCACATGTGTTGGTGGGCCCTACCTCTATTAGAGAGGTGGTAAAAATGTGGTAAGTGTAGCATTACTCTTGGGAAAATAAGTTTCGATACGGCAAAATTACAGTAAGTCCCCTTATGTAAGTTGCCAACATTTTAAAGGATGAAAAATGGAATATCTAAATCTAAAATGAATTCTATCTATAAAGTTTGCTGCATTCCATAATCCCAGCATCAGCTACTATAGGTTAAGTTCACCCCAAAATTCTAACTTATTCATGATATGAAAAATTAAATCTTGTGTATGCCGAAAAAAGTTGAAAACACCATTAGACAGTTTGATAAAAAGAAAGATGGAAAGGCTATTGCAAGACATTAAACTAACCTCATTAATTTTAACAACTGGGGTGAAGGGTATCCATTTGCCTTCCACAATTCAATGTCCCTGTTATTTCCCATCATGGAATGCAATCGAGTGGTATACTCAGTCCAAAAGTGGGGATCCTGATCCGTGGTGATTTGGCTTTGAATGGACCCAGAGTGAAAATAAATAAGATCATATAAGCTACATGTACAACGCTCCAAGGATAGATAAACAAAATCTTGATCATACTCCACTCCATGCCAACGTACAATATTTGGATGCTGATCAGAAGCAATAAGATTCTGAACCTCTTTGAAAGCCACATCATGATGAGTCCTCACAAGACGTTTAACAGCTACCGCACGACCATCATAGATTCCCTCAAGTACAATGGTACCATTACTTCCCTGAGCAATTTCATTGTTGGAAACAAGCAACTTGCCAATCCTGCGCCCCTCTAATTGACCATCAAGATGATCAGCTGAGGTCAAGAGAAACTTCATTTCACTTCTTTCATTTTGTATGAAAAATTTAGATTCTCCAACCTTATCTTCATGTGACATATTGCTCATGTTCTTGACATCAATGGAATTTCTCTTATTGTTTCCCAGTCTACGGGTTCTCTTCTTCTTTGGAACCCCAGCTTGCATCTTAGTTTCCTCAGCCACCTGTTTGAGTTTATGTTGTTTTCCAAATGCTCTTGGACAGCGAAAGATACAGACTACAATGGACAATAGTGTGAGACACAGAGACAGTAATTTTGTTACAGCTTGAGCCATTATGCCTTCATTGCCACCAGATGGATTATTCTCTTCAATAATCGCAGGAACATGCGATGGATGATTCTTTTCAATAATCGCAGGAACATGAGATGGATGATTCTCTTCAATAATCGCAGGAACATTGGCATTAGGGGAATGCTCATACGCAGAACTGTCTCCAGAATGGCTATCATTTATCCCAGCATATTTTGAAAGATACTCTGTCAATATGGGATCCAGAGTACGGGAGATATAAGTTTTGTTCTGACTAGGCAATACTGAGTTGGAAACCCCGCTGTGTCTTAAAGCAAGCTCATTTCCAGTATTAGATATTTGGGGACGAGATTCAAATGTAGCAAATGTCACAGTCCAAACAACCTTACCAGAAGAATAATGTGTGATTTCATAATCTGTTCTCACAATGTAAAGCATATGTTCAACGGCTTCCAAGCCTATGGAACCAGACTCTACCAACCCGTGAGCATTTTTCACTTTCGGAGACAGATCACTTTCGGTACTCCAAACCACTAACTTGGACGGAGTATCAGCCGATTTATACATGTGAATTAGTTTTCCGGTCTTGGCATTAACAAGGAACACAGTGTTCCTCCTTGATCCCGTTGTGACTCCTCCATCCTTTGACCAATATGGAGCACCTCCTATGAATTCTTCTACACTCGATGACAATTTCTGTCATATAATGAACCATAATCAAATATAAAACAATGCAACCACAACAAAGATATTACTACAACAGAGATCTAAGCTATGGAAAACCATCCAATTTACTGACACTTGAAAGCTGCCCACATAATCTTGGCAAAGATTGAGATCAAGAATATATGAATGATTACCATAAATCATCAACCTAAAAACTAAATATCCATTACATTACATTACACGCAAAAAAGACATATTCGAATATAATAGAAGTAAAAAATGAAACGAAAAAACTGAACACCGATTATCAAAGATGTGAACCGGTATACCTCCTTTCCGCTGCGGGTATGGCTATAGAGCGCCCCGTCTTCGCCCAAATCAATGAAGTGATCATTACACCTAGTATTGTTAAAAAAACTGGCATCCTGATACGAAGTATGAATTGGAGCCCCAGAAGGGAAGCCCCACAGGATACTCCATGGATTAGTATTGACCATATATATGGTTCCATCCAATGCAACAACCAGCGTTATATCATTTCCTCTGCATCAAATTTCAGAATTCAAAAGTTTATGAATTTCATTGAAATTCAACAAATTAAGCCGAAAATATTGAGACTTTGAGAGCAGTCTGTGCTTACAGCTTCGGCAGGAGAGAATTGAAGCGGTTGGAAGGCGAGGAATGTGGAATGGAGAGGGCAGTCGCGGTCTCTGGTTCTGGGACTGTGATGGCTGCTTCTCTGGTCAAACATTCAATTAGCGGAGCAAATAGGAGAAGGAAGATGAGAGGTCGTCTCATTTCTTAGATCCAAACGAATCGAGTAAATCAGAGATCTTTCAATTGGAGATTTAGGGTTTTGTGGTGACCTGGGAAACCAATTGGGAAATGGAAATTGGTGAAGATAGACGGCTGAGAGGCGAGCCAATTTCAGTACGCGTATTTTGACGTTTACGATTTTGATGTTTGGGTTGGATTTATTTTGTGTTTTTTTTTTCCAACTAGGAATTTGATTAAAATAAATAAGTAATTTTGTTTTATTTTTTAGGGGACAGATTCGTGATATTATTTTTTTTACACAAATTTTACATGTTTTTGTAAAGAACATTTCGTAATGTATTTTTTAACGACCCAAACTGTTTATCTTTTGAGTCTTCTCTAAAAGATCATGTCAACCAAAAACATCTAAATATGAAACTAAATGACCGTTAGATTAAGTGTTTTGATTTCTTTGTAGAACCATATTCTTCTTTTTTTTTTTAACTACAAATAAATGTGTTAATAGTTTTGAATTTATTTAATTTTTTACAAAAATAATCTATAAATGATGTTTTAAAATATAAAATGCTCGAATTCTTAAAATACAATAAAAAATGAACGTTACAAAAACATATGTATAAAAAGTTAAGAAAAAAAATAATTTCGCCAATCCGCTTACACACACACTAATTACTATTATGTTTAATAGTTGCAACTTGAATTGTTTAACATTGATTTGATTTATAACCCTAACTTTTATCTTTCATGATTTGACTGACTAAATGTGTGTGAATAATGAAATTGAGCAAAAATGGGGTTGAGCTAAAAATCAGATTTGGGCCCAAAAAAAAGTCCATTATCAAATTGATAAAATCCAACAATCACGCCAACTAAATTTTGTGACAAACCGAAATTTAGCATACCAAAAATTTAGTATCATAATGATAGTAGATTTTGTCACATCAAGAGGTTGGTATTGTAATTGAAACAGAAGTTTGGTTACAGTAATTGTACTGTACCCACCCTTTATATCGTACTATAAAAATAACATCAATTTTACCAAAAAAAAAATTAATTTAAGAACTGAATTTGTAACTAAATTGTCAAAACTACTTAAGAATAAATAACTTATATTGAATGGTTTCACTTCTAATTGTACCGAGTCTTATGGTGTAAATTCCCAACACTTACCTAATTGTGCAAGTAGTTAAGTTATAGATTGCTGTATGTATCAATTAATAATAAATTATTAACCCGACTCTTAAATTTGAACGTAACTATTTATATAAATTATTAATTAGGCTTGAAAGTTTAAACATAACTATTTTATAAATACGTGAACTAGCAACACTATTAAAACTATATCTTAGTTGCAATCTTAAAAAAAAAAAAAAAAATTGATTTGATTCAATTCCATCATAAGTTACAAAAAAAAAAAAATAATAATAATAATAACAACACACTTAAATCTTTTGGATCTCTTTTGATTAAAAAAATTCGAAAAATTGAATTTGATAATCGGAGAATCTCATCTCCTTTTTCTTTCTTCCTCGCTTTACCTTCTTCATCATTCAATAGCGCTCAGATCGCTCACTGCAACAGTGCTGCGCTCAATTGCCCGTTTGCTTTTCAAATCTTTTCCTTTCCCTTTCTTTTCTCCATTTCTTTTCCGCTTTTCAATTTATTCCATATCAGTCGATTCCAAGTTCGAAATTACTCCTCCCCTCTCTCTTTTCTCGGCAGCCAAACCCATTCGTATCTGCAAACTTCGATCTCATTAGGGTGTTGATTCCCGGTATGTTGCAAAATTCCAGCCCCTATTTTGTTTATGTAATTATCAGCAATCAAATGAGCTATATATATATGTGTATATTTGTTCATTCAATTGGATTTAAATGCTATCGGGTAATCTGGTGAATTGGAATTATTGATTCGATGTATTGTTGTCTGTATTTTCTTTGCCTTTCTGTTTTAGTATTATACTGGAGTCCTTCTATGGTGATTTTGACTAAATATGGTATTCTACCCATTGTTTATTTCGATTTTGTAATCCTTTGCTCTATGTTTGGTTGCCCAGAAAATTGAGGGAGAACTTTGCTCTGTGTTTGGTTGCCCAGAAAGCTGAGGGAAAACTTTGCTCTGTGTTTTCTCACTTTATGCAAGTGTAAGTATCTGTCTTTTTTCGGTTAATGAGATGGAAATGAATTTAGGAGGATTCTTGTTGCAAAGATTTGCGAGGTTGTAAAATTTGAGTAATCAAATTTATTTTCTTGTGATTAGAAAAGGAAATGCTGAAAATTAATCTCTTATTTTTCAAGGGCATAGTTTTAAATAACCTAACCAAATCTTAAGTATGCTGCTGCACATGATTTCACCACTCGTGTTCTATATGAGTTTCTGGGAGTGCCAAACTTATATGGATATGCATGCTTATGTTCACTCTTATGCACTCTTGATTAGTAACTTATACTTGTGGTTTTGCTTCTTCTTTTAGGGTTCATGACTCTTGCAAGAGAGTGCTTTTGCTTGCTAATGACTATAGAACAGAATGTACTCTGGGAGACCATCTGGTGAAGAAAATCTTCATCAAGATTTTGAAGCTTTGCGTGTATCGAAGTGTCTGATGAGAAATGTTAGCCAGAAGTTGAGGAAGAAGAATCAGAGGTCTGTAGGAGATGAGGACAATGGTGTGAGGGGAATAGCTTTGAGATGTCTTACTCTGTATGGAAGGGGTGGAGGTTGCAAAGTTGGTGCTGACACATGTGATGATTTTGGGGATACAAGTAACAGGAGGAGGTCAAGTGCCAGTGATGAAGGCAAGGGATACAGACCAATATGTGGTACCGAGGAATCTGGAGTGGATTGCTTCTCATATGGGGTGAGGGAGAAATTTTGGAAGAAACATAACAGAAAGGATTTTGAGCTTGAAGAATCAATTATAAATAGCAGGATGCACATTTTTCTTCCAGATGACGTACTGGAAATGTGCTTGGTGAGGCTCCCACTAACCAGTCTCATGACTGCACGCCTTGTGTGCAAGAAATGGAAACACTTGACTACTACTCCTCGGTTCCTGCAGATGAGACGGGAAGGCTCATATCAGACCCCATGGTTGTTTCATTTTGGTGCTGTTAAAGATGATTATTGCTCTGGTGAGATACATGCATTGGATGTGTCTCTAAATCAATGGCATAGTATAAATGCTGAAATCCTGAAGGGAAGGTTCATGTTTTCTGTTGCTAGTGTCCAGGATGATATTTATGTTGTTGGGGGTTGTTCAAGCTTGAACAACTTTGGGAGGGTGGATAGGAGCTCTTTTAAGACACACAAAGGGGTGATGCTGTTTAGTCCCTTAACAAAATCTTGGCGCAAAGTTGCTCCAATGAAGTATGCAAGATCAATGCCTATTTTAGGAGTTTCAGAGGTCACTTCAGATTTTTCCACCAGTCAAAGTTATCAAGGTCGCCAAGATAGACGTATTCCCAGATCACGGGTAGGTGGAGTTTCAGAGGTTTATGAAGATCCTCACAGGCTTTCTCTTAGGCGTCAACACAGACATTCTGCTGATGACAATGAGTCTTTGGTGTTGCCCAATAGAAAGTCGTATAAATTTATGAAACAAAAAAGTGATCACTCATCCATGAAGGGTTGTAGAAGGTTTGTGCTCGTTGCTGTTGGTGGTCTTGGCACCTGGGATGAACCTTTGGATTCTGGAGAAATATATGATTCTGTTTCAAGGAAATGGACAGAAATTCAAGGGTTCCCTGTGGACTTTGGGATTGCTTGTTCTGGGGTTGTTTGTAATGGGATGTTTTATGTTTATTCTGAAACTGACAAGCTCGCAGGATATGACATAGAAAGGGGTTTCTGGATTGCAATCCAAACCACTCCTTTCCCACCCCGTGTTCATGAATATTACCCAAAACTGGTATCTTGTAATGGCAGGCTCTTCATGCTTTCTGTCTTCTGGTGCGAAGGGGATGGTCAGATAGGCCGGAGAAACAAGGCTGTTAGAAAGGTATGGGAGCTGGATCTCATGTACCTTAACTGGACTGAGGTCTCAGTACATCCCGATGCTCCAATGGACTGGAATGCTGCGTTTGTGGCAGACGGAAACATGATATTCGGTATTGAGATGTTCAAAATATTTGGTCAAGTATTGGATTTTTTTACTGTATGTGATGTGTCTGATACGGGGATGAAATGGAGTCATATCTCAAGGAACCATGTAACTCGCGAGCTGGATGCCTCTTCGTGCTTGACCAAGTCAATGGCTGTGCTACATCTGTAAGTTAAAGACTGTAAAGTCCTCTGTACGTTGTAACTCACAGAAACAAAGTATTACACACAACACATGATCATCATTCATCAACGCTCTGGTTCTCCCTCTCTTCTCAAGAGCACTTTGGGCGTACCTGCTACCGTCAAGTTCAGTGTTGAATCCATTGGGCAAAGCATTTTGTATCCTGGTGAAAAGATTTGAATGGAGATTCTTAATAAAAACCCCGACCATTGGAGAAATACGGTATGCTCGCTCATTCGCTCGCTTATGTAGTCTCGGATGTAATTTGTTCACCAACATTCATGAAATTGATTCTGTAATTTAAATCTCACGTCTTTGTTAATTATTCCCACTTCATCGTATTCATATGTTGCAACTCTATTGAATTGAATTTGGTCCCTCCTGCTGTTATTGATTTTGAATGGTGGATATCCTATTACTTCTAAATTGATCCACAGTTGGTCAATCTTAAGGAGGAGGTTGTTGCAATGCACTGTAAGTTTCCGTTGACCATTCCGATTCTTTTTCAACATTGGTGGTCTGCGGAACGAGAAATTATGTGCTTAATCTTTTTTTGTCTGGTTTATTTCACAAATCGAATTCCAGTTGCTTAATCCTTGCGCGATGACAATCTTCTTTTTGAAGCGTTAGATGGAGTATCAGATTAACACACTCACTCTCTCATAACATCCCTTTTTTCTTCTTTTTTTCCTTAAGTTGTTCTGCCTAAATCTGTGTTTCACGATTGCAAAGATGTGCATATGGTGCAGTGCTTCAAACAAATTTGGTTTTGCGATTCAAGTCTGGGATTTGCGTTTCGAGTTTGGGATTTGCGATTCGAATCTGGGTTTCGCTTTCGTGATTCGAATATGGGTTTTGCAATTCCAATGAATTCGGGTGTTGTGATTTGAGCGAATTTGTGAAGATGTGTAGAAGATGGAAGATGTGGTTGCAGAGGCTCCACGGAGGGATTATCAGAAGAACCCAAACAAGCATACTTTGCGGTTCTGGGTTATGCGATGGTGGCGCCTCAAGCAGACGTAGCAAGCAGAGTGAGGAGAGAGGGGATGCGACTTGATTTTGGGTTCTTCGATATTTGAAACGAGCAGACAACGGGATTCTGGGTTCTCCCTCTGCGATTTTGGGTTGGCAATTGTAGGCGATGTTGGCGACGCGAGCAGAGAGGAGAGAGAGAATGCGACGCGAGCAGACGCAGCGAAGATCTTTGCAATCCCATGGTATTCAGTGGTCTTGCTAAGATCTTCTAGTGAACGAGAATCCATGCGAGTCCCGTTTTATCCCATTAAACTTGGTTCATATACGTAACAAACACAAGGCTACATGTTGTCCAATCCAATCCAATCTAGTGAGAGTTAACGAGTCCAAATGCACCATTAGTACACTTAAATTTGATGATTAAAATTCCATCCTCAAATGAAAAAATTATAATCAAAGTTTCATGACCTTTTCAATATAATCGCGCTGAACAAGAGAGTTTCTAGGTTCCGATTAATCCATTTTCAAATTTTCCTAAACTTTCTCGGTGACCAAACAGCAGAACGGACACTCAAAACAACGATCTTTATCAACTTCTACTCCATATATATAGAATAGCCAAGAAAATAAAGAATTTAAAAGAAAGGATCGGAATAGTTACCGTTACGGGGATCAGTAAACGCTTCCGGCTTCGGAAATCAGAATCGCGGAGTTGAAGAATACTAAGCACACCCACCCATGGACTGTACTATTTGGCAGCCATGTTCAGGAGAATCTAACTGCGGCAATCAATCAAGAAAAAAAATCGTAAGAGAAACATGTACGAATGAAGTTACAATGCATGCGTTGTCTTTTGGTTTTTCCCGCTTTTTCTCGGGAACCAACCAAACAGGAACGGAAAGTGTACGAGAAAGACTGTAAAACTGACCGAAGGGAAGTTAAAATGTAGAGACGGACGACGTCGGAGCTGCGCTGTGGATTAAATATATAGAAAAGCTAGGGTTTGTGGATTAACCGTTGGAAGGAGGAAGCAGGGAGATTTGCAGAGCAGAGAGAGGCCCGTTAGGTCGTCGGTCCATCTTGCATGTTGCACCACCCCCTTTTTCATGAATGGAGGAAGGACTGACTGGCTTGCACATGGGGATTGGGGCCACTCTTTTTATTTAATCTTTTCAAATAAAAATTTATTTCCTTTCAAATTTGTTTATTTTGTCACACGACCACTTAGCAATCAGTCTGACAATTGACTATCGAAGATCTATCATTGCAAAGAATTTTTAAGTTGATATATGATATTGCAATGTTTAAGATGTGATGTATGAAATTATTATGCCGTCAAAAATTAAGGGGGTGTGGTCTAATGAGAATTTTAAAAGATTTTAAATGACTTATAGTTTAGAATCATGATATAGTCAAGTAGGATTTTCAAAACTTTTAAAAGAATCAATTCAAATACCGGGGTAGTCAATTAAATGATTTTAAAAGACTCTAGAATTCTGATGTAGTCAACTAGGATTTTAAAGGATTTTTATAGAGTCCATGCAAGTTTATAAGTATTAAAAAATTCATAGATTTTGAAGGATTTCTTTCAATAAGAGATTTTGTAGGATGAGAAGGGATTATAAGCATACCAAAATCCTACCTCCACCCCTAGGATTTCTTTTCAACCCCGTCGCTTGGATTATAAGCATACCAAAATCCTACCTCCACCCCTAGGATTTCTTTTCAACCCCCTCGCTCTCTCTTTCTCTCTCTCTTTCCCTCTCTCCATTCTACAACTCGACCTTTCTTTCTCACTCTCCATTTTCTTCCAGACATAGAACCTGCCAACTTGATTTCCTTTCACGTTCATCTGTCACAGTCCCAGTTGCAAATTACAATTTTTTTAAAATTTTTTATTTTCTTTATTTTGGACTGTGTAATAGTATTTCTTGTAATGCTTTGATGGGAAATGTTAATGGCTACTAGCAATTCTTGTAGATAGAACACATGTTAATTGAACTCTTGAAAATTACTACTAAGAATCTTATTGCCAATTCAAGCTTTCTTTTCTTTTTCGTGTAATCATGTTAGTGTAAGGGTGTAAGCATCTTCCAAAGCCTATTTATATTGGTAGCTGTACTTAGACTAAACAACACATTATGAACTAATCAATTGTTGAGGAAAAAGGGTTAATTTTGAGACATTTGATTTACGAAGCACTACTTGTTTTGGTTAGTTAAAATTATTTTTCGTAAAAAAATCACAATTCAAATGAGAAAGGGAAAGAAAAGACATTTGATTGGTTTATATTTCCATATCAATATATATATATATATATATATATATATATATATATATATATATATATGTTTATGTCTTTTTTAGATTGTGCACTGAGAAAAGAATTTATGTTGTAGGAGTAAAAAAAGAAATACTAAGAAATCCATGAAAGAAATCCTTACAAATCCATAGAAATCTATAATACAAGTGGGAGTTGTCCATACAAATCCATACAAATCCTTACAAATCAAAAAAGAATTTAGGTTCTCCATTGTTTGGCTTAGCCAAACTTCCCCTCCGCTCGTGTAAAAATTCGATGTACTCAAACAAAAAAAAAAAAAAAAAAGAGGTGTTCAAGAAGTGGGTGTTCCAGAATCGAAATCTGGGTATAACAGAATTTTCCTTAACAATTTGTACAAAAAATGCAGCTGATTAACAGAAACCCAAGTAGATGGAGACACCACCATCCTTAAAAACAAATGAACAGCTTTCTTTCAAAACAAATGAAAAATCTGCATACAACAAATATATACCCCCCTCCAATGGCAGCTTCGCAAACTATAACAATAAAAACCACCGGGGAAGATATCTATCATGCGTTCGGAAAGACACCAGAGAAGTTTGGTAACCTGTCAACGTGCTTCAGGGCACGTTCAGCAATCTGCCGGGTTCGATAGTCACCATGCTGGAAGGCATCAACAAGTGCGGTGCTCACGTTCGGATCTCCAGAAACTTCATAGGCTATCTCATCACTCCGCAATAGTCTTTCAACTACCCAGACTGCCCTCCTCCTCAGATTCTCTGTCCGTTTCTCTAACAACACGTCAAGAATAGGCTTCACCCCCTCTGCCTCACACAACACCATAACCCCTTGTTCGATATCAACCCCATCATCCAACAGAGTAGAGAGTGCTGCAAGTGCTGCTTCGACCACCTTCTCGTTTGTGTGGTCCAGAAGAGCTACCAACTTTTCCACAGCATGTCCCTCCAAGAGACAAAAACTCTCTCTAAGTGAACACGTCCCACGATGAAGCCGACACAATCCGTTTATGGCAGGTGGCTTGCTAAAACATGAAAAAACTGAAGCACAGAAACCAGGTGTAGGCAACTCGGGCAATCTTGTCAAATTTTTGGATTCTTGTGATAAATTCTCCAATGCTGCTGCCGAACTCATCTGTACATTCTCCAGTCCATTGGACTGTAGAAGTTCAATGAAAAGTGCAGCAAGATTAAGTTCACGGCACAGAGAAACTGCACCTTGCTCATCAGCCAACACAAGTGTAACCCTGGCTAGAACTCGTACAAGTCCTTCTAGAAATGGCGTCACAAAGCGGCCACCCCTACTCCCCCCTTGGCGGATCTTAACTATTTTAGAATGTACCAGCTCAAAGGCACCGTCATCTAGCATCTGCCTGGCAAGGCCTAGATCCCTCTCCGGTAGTTCAGCTAAGACACTAATGGCTGCTGCTTGCTCTTCAGTGATTGAAATATTCTCTGATATGACTTTTATTAGGCTTCCAAGTTGGCCCACTGTGCCACGTAGGGCGTCAGCTAGCTCCTGGCCCACATGTGGAGAGAGGTTCTGGAGAAGTTTAATGGAAGCCACACGTAATTCCTTTTGTGGAGCCTCAATAAACTGCACCAAACTAATAATGGCCCCTGAGCTTTTAATGGCGGCAACAACACTCAGAATAGTTGAAGGAGAGCTAGTGAGTCCAACAAGAACCTGGAGAAGCTTGCTCTCGATTGCTGGTCCAGTGTTGCTAATGAGATGTAGTAGGTTATGGACAATGTCTTCTGAGACTAGCGTTTGCTGATCGGGTCCAACCAAGATGGAATCAAAATCATAGTCTGTGCTAACAACATTAGCAAGAATTGTTGCAGCAACCTCCTTCAGTCGCATAGGCTGGTTAGTCCCAACGAAAAAGAGATCTTTGACCAGAGACGGAAGTATTCCTGCCTCTATCAGTACCTTGGCACTTGCCTCACAAGATGAAATTTGGTTGAGAGCTTTCAAAGCTGCTTCTCTTGACTGCATATCACCACTTCTCATGATGTTAATCAAAGCTGAACCCACACTTTTAGCCACTAGGACCTTTACATCATTGTCCAAAACTAACTCACCAAGGAAATTAGACATCGAAAGTTGGGTTTCTGGAGGGCCTGCAATCATATCAGCAAGGAAATTTGAGTTATGCTCAACATTATTTTTTTTAATTTTTGAGAGAGATAAAAATATCTTCGTTTGAAACAATAAAAGAAAAGTATAGATCAAACTAATACCAACAGTCCACTAAATTGTAAAGCCCCCCATAAACTACAATAATCAGAGGTGGAGATAGAGAAAATTAATCTGTACTCGAGTTTAGACCAAGAAGTCATAGGCGGGACAGCTACATTTAATTATTAAAAAAAATAACGAATGGATAGTTGTCTCATAAGTAGGAAAACTCGTCTTGGATCAAACACTCAGCAGAATCATGCAAGCTGCAGTGGACTGGAGACGCTAAGCAAGGTGCAGAAAATACAATAGTTCAATTTTGCAGTTAGAACGGTTTTTTGTTTTGTCTATGAAAAAATAAATACAAAAATGAATGTTTACCATATTTGCAGGACATGTAGTGCGAAATAAATTATCAAAGAGCACTGGCTGTTTGGTTGTCCTACTTCTAGCAACATGCTAAGTGTAAAGATAAGAGAAAGTACAAGTACCTTCACGAATTTGTGTCAGAAGAGGCTGCAGTCTACCATTTTCAGCCATCTGTCTCACATTGTTCTCATACTTCTCCAGATTCTCTAATGTTTTATCAGCGTTCTCAACAGTCAAAATGTTATCTGATTTGCTGCTTGTCATTCCAACCAAAATAAGAATCGCTCCATTAATTGAACCAATCTTCTCACATAAGGCTTCAGATTTGGATAGTTCATACAGCAAAGAGACAGCTTCCTCCCTCTCTTTGGATTGCTCATGAGACAAGAACTTCACTATAGTTCGTACTATATCCCCATCAGCCAATATTTCCTACAACCAAACAAATATTAGTATGAGGCCCTAGAAATAGCAATTTCATGGAAAATGAAAAGAGAAACACAAAAATCTAGGACTACCTTATTATCGGAATCATCCTCCACCACAGTTTTAAGGGTTTCCAAAGCTTTGCACCTTACTTTACGACTGCTGCTCTTCAACATGTCAACTATCATAGGTATCAGCCCTGCATTGCGTGCAACATGCTTATTTGATCTTGTTTTTTGGCAGATTTGCTGGACAAACTTCAAGGCCAAAAGAACTTCACTTTCTGAGCTGCTCAGATTCAATGACTTACGAGCCATATCAAGCTGAGCAGCTTCATTTCTGGCATTCCACTCTTCAATGGTGTTCCTCAATGCTATGCTAGGCTTTAGATCACCTCTTTTCAATTCTTTTAGTGTCAGTGGGCAGACCAACTTCCTTCCACTCTCCTTGCATTCCCTAAACCACTTTTCAATTGCTTCTCGCTCAAATGTTTGGCCGTTTTCTAAGGTAACAGGATCGCGCATAACTTGCTTTGTTAAAGGACAAAAAAATGCATCATAAATAGGCTCGATGTGCAATCGCTCAAACTTATGGCTGTCATCTGATGGACTGCCGGTGTCATAATTTCCATGCCAACTTTCGGCCATCTGACCTAAATCCTCCTACTGCAACAAAGTAATACAGCATACGGTTAGAACAGCACACCAACAATCACAAACTAGCGGTAAATCCGAATCAGCTCTAAAATCAAACGAGAACCAAAATGAACGCGCTCAAAGAGTATGGGAAATGAACTGAACTGTTTTCTAACTCCATTTCAATGCAAAAAGGATTTAACTTTGGATGTGCAGTATACTGCAAGAGTTGCATTGCACGAATGTTCTATACAAATTATACTAGATTGGGTCAGTAAGATACACTAGAGCAGCACATTTGGAGCAAATTATCATGTTTGACTAAGAACTGGAGGTCAGAATCAAACATTCAAAATTTCCTATATCCTGCAGATCATCAAAACTAATATGTGGAATCTCTAAAATCCAGGTGTTGGACGAAACGCCAACAGCTTGATGTCAGCTTCTCAGGAAGAAGCTGCAAAATCCAATATTTGCATTTCCCACTTGAACGACAAGCGGTAGAAATAGGGAGCAAACTAAAGTAAAAACACAATAAGAGTACTGGATCGATAAGATAAAGCACAACAACACTTAACCCAGATAGAATGTGGTCTAAGAAACTGCAAATTAATGATCTTTATGTTGGTTTCTTCCACAGGGCCGAGGCGGAGACAGATTGATCACCGCGCAAATCAGGGTTTCGATTAGATTAGATAAGATTAGATAACCGAATTACATATTTATGAATGAAAATCATGCCCAACTATTAAGTTTAGCAAAAGGTTTATGCTTTAAACTAAATTACCAAGAAAAAGGCACAAGAAAAGGAAAGAAGAGCATACCTTTGAGTAGTTATGGGGCTGTGGTGGCCAAAGATGGTGTTCTAATTTAGGTCTGAGAATTGCAGACAAATTTTGAATAGGGGTTGAGGAAAGCATGAGCAAATACAAACTTCATCTTCGTCCATGGATCAAAAAATCAGATAATTTCTTCTTTTTCATTAAAATAAAAAATAAAAGAAATGGAATTGGGGTTTTCTTTTATTGTAATATGTGGTTGTTGATGATGGTGCAGTGTGAAAGTATGAAGTTTGATGATCTGAGGAAAAGGGAGAGAGAGAAAGAGAGGAGAGAGAGAGAGAGAGAGACAAGAAGCAAAAGCCAAAAACCCAAAGGCAAGAAATTAAAGAGAAGAACAACAGCAGCAAATACCAACAAGAACAAATAAATAAATAAAAGGAAGAGAAAAATTAAATTTGATATTTGTACGCAAGAATTGAAGACAGAGAGAAGGTTGACTCGATGAGAATAGTCATCTCTACTCTTCCAGCTTCTGCGTGTAAGAACCAGAGCTTCACACCGCCGCCCGACCCCACTTTAACCAGGCTGGCTGGCTGGCTGGCGGGTTCACCCGGGAGCCAACGACTATTTAACTACAGGTTAAAAAATAAAAATAAAAAAAAGAACCCGAAACGGTGCCGTTGCGTCATTTTATTTTTCTACACAAGCAAACGATATTATATTACGGAATCGAAAAATGAATTGCTATTGAACTCGTCATTCATAACAATTGAACCACAACATCTTACTTATAATTTACAAGTGAAATATCACTAAACGGTAATATAATTGTCGCTTACTATTGTGGTTTAAATTGAAAAATAATATACGTTTTTCTATTTGTGAAATTTTTTCCTTATTATTGCCACCACACCAGAAGAGGCAAAAAGGACTATTAGGTACGTGACTTGGTTTCGAATTGAAGTAGAGTGGGTGAGTAGAACTGTTGAAGTGGAAGGAGAATAGAAAACTTTAGCAAGACCATCATAAATTGCAATTTTTCGGAAGTATAATGAATACGTATACGATAAATTTTATTAGATTAGATGTTAGATTATTTATTGACGGATTCGAACTCACACGGTCATGTAAATGTACAACTCATTTCCACTACTGTAATAAAAAGCCACTTGCCATCAATCAAATAATTGAATATATATAATTGCTAAAAGGCTAAATTGAGTAGCAAAATTTAAAACACAAAGCCTTTGTAAAGTCTGGGAAGTAAAGCGTATAATTTGGACGACAGCGGGACCCCAGACAGGCCAAACTTAAACTTTGTTTTTATTGGGGCTTACATTTTACGCCCTTTTAAGTAGGGATTGTTTTGAATAATGAGATTTTAATTTTTTCACATTAGGTTTTAAAACTTTATTTTATGTCTTTTTCCCAACAAATTATTTAAATTTTAATTAAATTGATTACATGGTGAGCGTGAAACTCGTAATTTAGGTGGATATATAAGCCACATTTGTACCAAGTTTGACTAAAAACTCATCAATTTAATGAAGAATTAGACATCAATTTAATGAGGAAATTGAAACCTCATGGCCATTCTAAACATTGAAAAATGCAGTTTTATTTCTTTTGCCTTTATGTAGATGTAACAAAAAAAAAAAAAAATAGAACTATGGAACTCGATTGAATGAATTAACAGGTGTGCCCTCAAATAAGCAACACCAGCAAATTCTTCTCCATCTTGAGTATTTCAAAATATTCATGTCAAGCAACCGGGCTACCAATGGACACTCTTATACCATTGATCCTATCTCTAAGGAGTACATCAAGGAGATTTACGGAAAAAGAAATAACGTGTGAACGGGAAAATATGAAAGGAAAGTTTCGGGATAAACAGTGTGCATCGCTGTCACAAAATTGCTTCAGCAAGGGAAATCAGTGCTCCGGTTGCATCTTCTCACATTCTTCTCTGATTGACTGGAAAAGAATGGTGGAGAGATAACGTTCACCAAAGCTCGGAAAGACTACCTGGAAGCAGTCAAATTCTCAAGTGCATTAATACACAAAGAATTGAAAGCAATATAGTTTTGAGTGCGCGCAGATCAGACAACAAACAGCCCGAGAAAGTAATGACAGTGTGAACAACCAGGACTACCAGTCCGTCATTATATCATGCTTCTATACTCCATGAGTGAGATTTTACCTTGACTGCATAGAATCCAACCAACAAGCACACATGCCAAACATGGAGTGACTTTTGTCCCCTTTACCAAACTGGTAAAAAGTAAGATGCCACGTGCACAATCGAATTAATTCCTGTGGGAATTCCCTAGTTTTGATTCCACATGAATTCCACAGACCTCTTGTGACAAGCTAAGTAAGATCTATGGCCTCTTTTTCTGGACAAGATCTAATCTAATATAAGAGCCAGCAACAATTGTAGGAACTATGCATCCAGTGAAACCATCTCAAGCCATCTCATGTGAAAAAATTCGAAGAAAAAGTCTTACATTTTCATAGTCCCACCTCAGTTGTAGGATATAAGTTCTAGAGCCTACGCAATCTTCTGCACTCGGTATAATGTTGTGTGTGCGTGATCTAAAATGAACACCTTTTATATCTTCCCAACTTGCAGTATGTAAATTCTATGCAAAAAGAATTACTTTAAGAGAAAATAGAGAGAGGATGATATACCGCGATAAGCTTCCCTGCATTCTCAGGCCTCTTACCAACCTTGATTGCAGCAGCAGCAGCTGCTCCTGAAGAAATCCCAACCTGATACGAAATAATTATTAGAAAATATTCTGAAATTGGATCTCAACTCTACATTCTACTCCATGGACTTTTTCCCTACTTGGTTTCATTCATGGGCTGTGAAAGAATGTCGCAGATGGAGAGGTTGAGGAAAGAAAGTTCATTTTTGCTCCATTGACAATGAAAAAGGTTTCATGTCGTCGACCGAATGTGCTAAAATGTGCTGAAATGTGTGCAAAAAAGTGTCCCTTTAATCTAATCGTCAAAAATGTGCTTCCAATTCTTCTCCGGTTGTAATCTAAAACCTATGTGTGGAAAAAAGGCATCCCTTTAATGTAATCGTCCAAAATGTGATCTCCCACTTGAGGTGATTAATCCCAACACCCAAGAATGAGGATTAAGTTAATTTTTCCTTCGTCTAAATATAAATTTAGATGAAAAGTAGAAAACATGTACCAACAAGCCTTCCTGGAGTGCTAATTGCTTTGCAGTTTCAACAGCTTCATCACTTGAGATCTGCCAAGATCACTATCTGTGAGAAAAAACTAGAAAGCAATTCCAAACAGACCTGATGTAATTAATGATACATAGACAAATGACAAGAAAAATAACATTTGATAGGATCAATTACAGCGTAAACATGATTTGTATTGCAAACGTTAACGTAAGCACAATTGATTGTGTAACTTGGAAAGTTAGCTTTCATATAAGGATAATGTAACTAGATTGAGTTGGAATAAGATCTTAGACCTCTATAATTTCATCGACAACATCCTGGTGCAAATTTCTAGGTATAAATCCAGCTCCAATCCCTTGAATCTTGTGGGGACCTACATTTTCGACAATGAATAGTAAACAAGCATGTAATTAACGAACAAATGACATAATATTTTTAAAAACACTGCATTAAGATGATCAGAATGCTGCTCTACTATCTTACCTGGCTTTCCACCTGAAAGGATGTTGCTTTCCGTTGGTTCTACGCCAATAATCTGTTAATTTTTAAGATCAGATGGTGGAAACATAAATAACAGAATGGAAAACAAAGAAAGACGGCGAAAAAGAAAAGGAATGCAAATGAAGAAAAATCTTCTGTTTAAAAACAATTTTCCCTCCAGCCAATACAGATATAAACCAGGAACTGATTCGAGTTAACTTTTCCTTATAATTGACACATTCAAGGTGAAGCTATCAGATCCTGGTTGGTCAGGATGTTTGCATGTATGTCTTGGAAACTGTGAATCAGAAAAACAACATACCTTTACTTTAGGATTTTTCTCTTTAAGGAACCGTCCTACACCAGAAATGGTTCCACCTGTTCCAATTCCTCCGACAAATATATCCACCTTGCCTTTTGTATCTTCCCAGATCTCTGGACCAGTTGTCTCATAGTGTATCTGCATATAGAACATCCAATATAAATATAGACATCTAACTGTACTGGAAGCCAGAATGTCATCACACTACAACTAGTTAGAAGATCTCTCTGCCAATTTGCTATCCTTATGGAAAGGTGACAAAGGTCAAACTCACGTGCTTCTGGATGCCAAAAAAAGTAAAGTTCGAAGCAAATGATCATAACAGATAAAAGAAAAGTGAACGTATCTACTATCTAAGAAGAAAAATAATCTACCAAGAGACAATTTTCTCTTTCATGTGAATATCTCTGGGATTTGAGTTGAATATTATCCAATTTTCCAACTCCATATACTTCCAAGGTTAAGCTACACAATGTTCTTTCCAAGGTTAAGCAAAGCACTATTCTGCTTTTTGACATATAATGAACAAAATTTGGGCCGCAGGTCAGCACTGTACAAATATTCCCATGGACAGGATATAAACACCACGTCCACCATCACTATGGATATGTAAAACGAAACTAACATGAATTCTCTGGCCTTTTGTGTAGGCATATGACAATTACAAAAAGACAAAGAAAGAAAACCAAAACTGAAACCTGGCAGTAAATGCAAATGCAAGTGGCCGAATAGCATAGATGCTAAAACGACCCGTGTTAAATAATAAACAGAGTAGAGATAGGAAGCCAAGACACCTTAGGATTAGCAGGGTTGTCGAACTGTTGAAGCATGTATGCATTTGGAGTACTGTTGCATATTTCTTCAGCTTTCTGAACTGCTCCCTTCATTCCCTTTGCTGAATCAGTCAAAACAAGCTCAGCTCCAAATGCCTTTAAAAGAACCCTTCTCTCCAAACTCATTGAAGCTGGCATTGTCAAGATAAGTTTATATCCTTTAGTTGCAGCTATAAATGCAAGGCCAATGCCTGTGTTTCCACTCGTGGGTTCCACCAAGACACTCTAAAAAAATAAGGGAATAAAACAATGTCAAGAATGTAAAGAAACTATGAAAAGGAAACAAAGTGAAGCTTCACAGGCATGTCTGATTTTACATGAACCAAAACAACAAATATCTAAACATGTGAACCATGCACTCATTTCAAGTTTTAAACAGCCAAGACTAAATTATGGGAAAAAGAACATTGCTACATGATTCCATGAATTTTTGTAAATTTTGTTCAACACAAGTCTACACTCCACAAAGACATGGCGATGAAAAGCAGCCAATATTTGAAGGACATCCAATTACAGGTGGAAAATATAGCACGATGCATGCACAGATGGCCAGCATCGCAATTATGAATTATGATACTATTTAGTATATAGGCATCTTTTAGAACTAACCCTCTGCAACAGGAACCCTAATTGGAATTGAAATCAGAACCAAAGAACTAATGGCTGGTCAGAGAGCAATAACTTTAGGGAATAACCAAAGAGCCAATTAGCAATGCAGCCTAATTAAAAACCATCTTACTCATTAGCGCACATGCATAAGAACTATATTCTTTTTTTAGTCTTAACAACATCATGAAATTTATATCCATAACAAGCTACCTGTCCAGGCTTTATGAGTCCTCTTTGCTCAGCATCAGTTATCATACTGTAACCTATTCTGAAGATGAACATCAAACACATTAGTAATAGTAGGAATATAAAACATATGATATTTACAATAATCAAAAGACAAATAAACACATTAGCTTTCATCATAACAAGATGTGCAATTACACAATACTCATACAAACACAATTAGGGAGAAGGCCAGTAATGCACATTTATTGCCATACGCTTTTGAGTTTTTGAAACCAGCAATTATTATATATGGAAATTTGTTCTCCATAACTGCTATTTATTGAAAGCTAAGCTATGAAATGTAGAGTTCATTATCAACTAACTATGTCATTTCATATATCAATCCAGGGGTTTGTTTCTCTCACATCAGTCTGAGAATATTGTTTCAGAATCACATTAAAAAACCAAAAAAATCCAAGTGCTGAGTACCCAGAATAACAGTCAATGCTTCCTCACCTGTCCTTGACACTGCAACATGGCTCCATAATCTCAAGCTTGGCAGCAATATTTGCAACCGACCCCTTTACAATATTATTCAGGTACACCATTGGTGTTTTCCCAATAAGCTGCATCACCAAAGTAGCGATTGTAACAAATGAATTAAAAAGAATTCAAATTTAGAAGAAAAACACGTACACATTGTAGTCACATGATTTCTAGTTATGTCTATTAACCAGAAAATGGAACGTTCAGTACTATTGTACTCAGTGTTAAGAAGGGAAATAGCATTTCCAACAAAATTCAAATAATACCATCACATAGATCAGCATTTCAACCCAACCCAAGTTAACTACATTTTCAATACTCAACACCACATCAAAAAATTTCACTCATTCTCAGCTATTTGTGTTTGGTATGACATAAGGCAAAAGAACTTCCATGCTTTACTTTGAATCTTGATAAAAATATAGAAGAAAGAGATGTGTGCTTTTCTACGAACTATGAATTCTCATATTGGATTTTAGGGTGGACTAGAACAGGCCTCATCAAAGGAGACAAAACTAATCCTTTTCAGTATACTATACATATTGAAATTTTCTTTCCTCGACAAAGACTTCTCGGTAAGAAAAACAGCTTGAAGCATCTGATATAGTGATTGAAAATATTCTGTCCCTGCACAAGAATAATTCTAAACGATATAATCACATGAAGAAACATAGTTTAAGTTTCTCAGATTTTAAAGTTCAATGAACTCCAATTTTTTTAGAGCCAATATTTATATAGAAATATAAAATAATCATACGATTCTAATTTCCATGCAGCTAAACTAAATACTCTGACTTCCATGGATTATTCCAGAACTTCCTTATAACTAGATCTTGCAGCCTATTTAAGCATGTTCCAGATTTTCACAAAAGGCAATGTCTATTCATTTATTCAATCAAAAAGCAAATGCTACCCTAATCTCAGCAAGGGCCGACCTTCTCAACTCCTTATAAATTCAATTTCTAAAATGTCTTAACTTTTAAATTTTCTGATTTAAAAAAACAACATTGCCCATTTATAGTTTGAAAGAATTATATACTCACAAGTGACAGTTGATGGCATTAGAATTATCATAAAGTAGTTTAAAAGGGTAGAACCCTATTGGTGCTTTCATTAAAATTTATTTAGTTATCAGGAATATAGATAACTAAATAATATGGCACAATGCTGATTAAAATTATTTCAAACTTCATCCTTCTTTGTCTAGTGTGAGTAATCACACAGGTCCACTCTCCCAGAAAGATCTCGATATCGACGATAATAACAATAACATGGACTCACTTTCAAGCAAAACAGCTACGAATATGACATGCTCCATCAACCTTCTGAATTTTCTTGGAGATAACGTAACTGTGCAACCTAAATAGTGGGTTAATTGAATAAAACAAAAAAGATACAGTATTTGGCTATCTGTATCAAATTAACATTCCTAAGTAAGAGTTGACGATATCAAGTACACTAAATAAAAATGAAAAACGAAACTAGAAGGGCGAAAACTACCTCTCTCTTGTTCTTACAAATGATCCTAGATATTATCAATTTTTTCAAGTTAATTAAAAGGTATCCACAGTGAAGAGTAGACCTGAAGTAACTCACAACATCGTTTCTTCTCTCCACAAGGAAATCAAACCCCAAGTGAATCCACAATGAGGGTTGACCTCACTAGCATCAATCAAAGCATCCCAAAAGTAAATAAAAACAAAAACAAAACCAGTGTAAGAAATGTGGATATTCCTAACTTCCTTATTCCGAACTTGTAATGGAGAGAAATTTAACCTTGCCATCTATAGTTTCAACAAAGCAAACCGACCAGCTTCATAATTTCGATCATTTGCAAGGAAAAAACGGCAGTAATTCGTGACCCCTGTCACCCCTCAAAATTCAAAGCACGTTGAAAATGAATTTGGGGACAATTAAACCAAGAACCAATTACAATTCCATAACATATTCAACCAACAACAACACAACATCAATCAAATGAAACCAATCTACAGTTACGAATACAAATGCACTATCAAGTAAGCAGATTAAACTAATTAAATTTAAAAATCAAGAATCGCATTCGAATATTGACATCAAACGTAGCAGCCAATTACCTACTGGAATTCGCATTTCGCAGAGAACAAAAAAAAAAGTGAAAAATGGTTATACCTGAGTGACATCTTCGGCAATGTTGAGACCTTCAACAGCGGTTTGCGGCTTCACAGACACAGCCTTGCACACCACAGACGAAGACCAAGACTTGCCTTTCAGCCTCAAACCATTGATCTTGGTTATACTGGTGGACCTTAGGCCGGTAGTCGTGGTGGGGCAGGCCGCCCAGAACTGTATGGGAGCAGCGAGCTCCGAGGGGCCGGAGAGGGAGGATGATGTCAGCGGATTGGTCAGAGAAGCGGCAGAAGAACCCATCTTTCGTTGCTTTCGCTTGTGAGCTTCTCTGTGTCAGCGTCAACTTGTTGAGTGGTGTGGGTGCGGATTAAGGTTGTATTTAAAACCCGTTAAGCCAGGCCAGCAACAAGTTTTTTGACCCTTTTGCCCTTTGAAAAACTACAATTAACTCCAAACCCAGCAGACTTTTCATTTCGTCCGCCACCATTTTTTTTCCATGTTGATAATGACTACGGCAGAAAATAAAACGGGAAAGAACCGAACCGCTCGAACCGTTCCGAAATTGCCCCATAAACCGGTCTAACCCACATTGCAAGGCTGAGAATTTGAGATTGTTTTATTTTATGAAAATTGTTATTAACATTCTGAATTTTAATGTACACTCAAGTAAACCGGTCTATCGTACATTGTAAGGCTGAGAATTCGAGATTGTCTATATTTTTATAGAAATTATTATTAGCACTCCAAACTTTGATATACAACACGATTGATTATTCTTGTCAATTATTTCAGATCAAATGAGTAATAAATTATACACCGTATTGAACAAATATAAATGGTCTGTCATCAAATAATACAACAAGGCCATACAAACAACAATACAGGTTCTTCCAAGCCATACACTTATACAGAATTTATCACACAAAAATTTGGCTACCATAAACAAACCCTCAACCCTGAAACAAAATGGAGAAAACAAGTAACGAAATTTCGGCTTTTTCACGGGGTACAGTGGATTTCCCGTTAGAAAGCGCTCCAGCTATCAGATCCTTTCTTCGATGTTTGACTCTCTGATGAGACCTTAAATGGCCCAGAAGAGCCGAATGGATCAGTCTCGTCGAAAGAATATGCACCCTGGCCAAAATCTTTGGTGCTGTTTATGGAGTCGAACCTTGTGAGCTGCGGCTCGCGACCCTGACCAAAGTCCCTGCTGCTGCTCATGGAGTCAAACCGACCAAAGTCCTTGCTGCTGCTTATGGAGTCAAACCGTGTGTGGCCCCCAAAATCTCTAGTGCTATTTATGGAATCGAACCTCGAGAACCTCTCAGGTTGGGAAGAAAAGCCAACGTCATTCCTGTTGCTGCTGAAGGAATCAAACCTCGATAAATTGTCAAAGTGGTAGTCCCCAGCCTCGCTGTATCTTGGAGAGTTCTGAAATTTGGAGAGCGGAGTGCTGGGAACAGAGTCTTCAAAGAACAGGCTCTTTTTCTGAAAGCTGGTTTCTGCGTGGGGGGAACCAGTTCTTATTGGGTTGAGACCAAAGTCGTCCGATCCAAAGAAATCTTTATGCTTCTCAGCATCTGAGCCCTGCAGGTTGGCATCAAATATGGGAAAGATTAGTTCGTTTGGTGTAATCTAATAATCAGGAGCTAGAATGGTGTGCTTCAGCATGTCCAGGAGTACCTTGGTGTTAAAACCCCAGACGGAGTCAGTATCATCATTATTGTCAAAGGCGCCACCCCAGGTCGATTCATCAAAACTTCTGTCATCAGAAATTCATAAAATCAGTGTTAGGACTTTTGTGTGTGTGTGTGCGTGTTTTGGGGGGGGGGGAGAGAGAGAGAGAGAGAGAGAGAGAGTCATAAGTAAAGAATTGAATTAACTCCATACCCATGTGTTTCTGCATCTGCTTCAGAACTTTTACCATAATGGATGTCAGAGAACTCTCCTGATGGGCTTTCTGGAGCATTCCTGGCAGCTGGACTACCATTTGAGCTTCTTCCATATTCATCTTCACCATGGGCGAAAACAGATTCACTTCCAAAGGCATGTTCCCCATTCCTTGACTTGCGATCAGCAAATGATGATGTATCAGGAGTGGAACTACGATCAGGGGAAGTACGTTCCCTCTGAACAGATGCAGATCGTGCTTTTGCCGAGGCATCAATTGTCAGATCATTACCAAATCCTGAAAAAGTTGACATGTCCACATATAAGAATGAGCAAGTATTTCTACAACATCTCTGTTGGATTACCATGCTTAATGTGCATCTGCATATTTGAGAATAATGACTAGATACTAACTCATTAAAAACACAACAAAAATATAATAACAAGAGGACAAACCTTCATCTTCAAACTTATCCCAATCTTCATCCCAAACAGCGGCTCCCTCTTGAATTCCAGGTTGCCAACCTTAAGAACCATCACATGCAAAAAATGTCAGGAAAAAAAAAAGCAAAATACGAAGGCTAAATGTTGGGACTTCGTAATGGAGGCACACATCAATAATGATAAATTCAAGCATAAGTGCAACGGGTTAAACAATATATAAAGTTAGTTTCTCATATAAAAAGGGTGTGAGATTAAAGCAACTTGGAGTCTTCTTCCTTGGAGTTTCCACAAAACTTTCCCATGCACAAGGCCACATTAAACATGCACTTTTTTTAAGGCATTAAGACTTCCATGCAGATAAACCCACATGGATAATTGTGTTGTATACTAACAAACAGGCTAGTGCATGTCTTAAACTCAGTTGATGGTCTTAAGCGGGTTCCTAAATGAGTTTGATTGCACTTGACTTGTGGAGTGGTCTTACAAGAGTGTCCCTCAAGTAAGCTTATTTGAAGGATCCCTGAACTGAAGCTCACTCTAAATGTATCTGATTAGGTTATTCCTTTTCTTTATAATGAGTATACAGTGATATACTAGATTATTTGTATTCTCCTTGAATATGGGACATTGCTTAAGTGAAACAATAGAGTACAGGAAAACGAATGCAACTGTAGTACCAGTTGGAAGTTCAATTATTGCACTTGACTTCATGTTTAATCCATGTTTCTTGCAACGTTCTGTAAGAGCCTTTACTAGCTCCTCAAGATCATATTGTATACGATCAGCACGGACCTATCGTAGACACAATGCATTAGAAACAAACAAAGTTACACGCATAGTTCACCATAGCTAATGGGAAGGAGTTTACCTGAAGAATACCATCTGCACTACCTCCTTGCTCCATCTTAACAATTGCTTGATGCAATTCCATTTTCCTCTCCTGAGAATGAGTCGAGTAATATATAAGCAATGAAATTGAAGGTTGTTGTAAAAAAGGCACACTTCAAAGTAATAAAAGCACTCATTACACAACAAAACATTTGAATAATAAAGCAGCTACTGGGGGGAACTGAGTATTATTACTCGTGTATGAAAACAGCAGAAGAAAGAAAAAGAAATACATATATATGCCTGCAACATATGGCATGACTGCATTTGAATAATAAAGCAGCTACTGGGGGGAACTGAGTATTATTACTCGTGTATGAAAACAGCAGAAGAAAGAAAAAGAAATACATATATATGCCTGCAACATATGGCATGACTGCAATAAACCAATACTCCTGAAGCAAGAATATAAATACCTGAACTTCACGAAACGTGGCCTCTTCAATAGTTAACTTAGATGCTATTTCTGCCACTTGTTTGTACTTCTCCTCATATTTTTTGGCCAGTAACTCAGCCTGCAATACAACTCATTAACATGAATTAATGGGAAACCATTCTTGCTAAATATTAGTAGTACAATTCATCTTTGTAAGAAAATACCTCACGCTTGTCAGCAATTGCCCTTTCTGTGATCTCATTTAATCTGTTATCACATCTGCTTTTATACAGAACCTGTAAGAAATGACCAAAAGAAAGTTAAGAGAGGCAGAAACCATGCACTATGGCCAAAATTCCACTGCTTTAGAAGCTTATAACAATACCCAGCAGAAACATAGAACCAGAGGCAATGCCTGAACCCAGCAGAAACATAGAACCAGAGGCAATGCCTGAATGCATTATATCTCAGAACTTAAAAGTGGACAAAGTCACTTGATTGAAATTCAAGGATCAACTGAGCCAGATAACTTTCTGCCGGTAGGAAGGTTACTAAAATCACTTTCTATAGCAATTTATTATTTCTGATCCCACACTACCATAACTAACATTATAGAATCACTAGACACCAATATAATGTGAAACAAGGCATTTCAACTACCCCCATGAACAAGCCCTCTATTGTCGCATCCTATGGACAAATCAATATATCAATATATACAATTGAACAACTGAGCTATACTGTAAGGAAATTTAACAGTACTCTAGACCAATGACCAGAAGAAAAACAGCCAAGGACAGAAGCTACTAACAAGTTCCTGCATTTTTGTGCGATAGAACTCCATCTTCTCTCTTGAGTCCAAAATCACATTCTCAGTTTCTTCAACCTGCCATGATTAAAAGAATGATTTCTTATCCCATGAAGACAAAAATTAAAAATCTTTGAGAAGAAAATATAATTATCAAATTATCAATAATATGAAACCTGACAAAGCACATTATTTTCTGCAAAATCGTATAAAAGTTCCTCCATTCTAAGATGGGTTGGGAGAGGAATAAGAATGATTGAGTAGTGAGTACTCACAAATTTAAAGGCAAGAGACGCTCAACTCCAAAAATATGTCAACACCAACAATATTGCAGGAAAATAAACAAAAAGCAAATACACGAAGCATGGAAAATAAAGAAAAATCAAGGTTGAAAAATAACTGTCTTTGGTCCCCTTCAGACAAAACCTTTTTCCATGTTTAAACAATAACCAACTTCAAGATGCAATTCTTAAACTGTTTGACTGAGGATTAATTATTTTAACGAGGAGCAATTTCCAAGACTGTTGTGCTTCACCTCTTCTTTTTTTTCCAAGACTGGAGGTATATCAGATGATTCAACAAAATATTCTGTCTACAAAATATTCCTGAGATCATTTCCGCATAAACAAATTTTATGAGGTTCAAAATGATATTAAGATAACAGTAACATCTCTGGTCTTTCCTTGTTCAAGATGTTGGATTGAACTGGAAATTTAGAGGGGACTCAATTTGCAATCTAACTGTTGAACAGCGTTCTATACAATACTGTACTGTGAATAATATTGACCTAACGTGATCAGGTAGGATGCTTATTATTTTCTCATTAGATCTCTTAAAGATACTTTTGTGTATTAGAATGGCTATGCTGGTCTTTCAATTTATAAGTTACTTAGACTTGCAAAACTGAATAAACCTTAGGCTTTCTGTCTCTGTAAAAACTAAGTTTCTTAAGTGAAAATTTTGCTTCAAAGAAGTGATTTATCATGCTTAGGACTTAGGAGAAAAGGAAGAAGGAAACTTGTTCGGGACAACATGACCCACTTCGAGGGGAAGGGGGGGTGGGTTATGAACTTCCTGTCTGAGATTGTTAGAGTAATTCATATCACCAATATATCAAATGACACCGCAGAAAATAAAAGAGACTGTTAAAACTTGAAGCAAGACTGTGTACATCGGAATAAAAAGAAGAAAGGAAATTGCCTTTTTCCCTGCATCTTTAGGCTCTTCAGGATTTGAGTTAGCTGAATCATGCTTCCCATTATCATGTTGGGTTGTATTCAAACCCTCCATCCCTCGCACTCTCAAATTCTGCTGATTCGGTTGCAATGCACCGTCAGCCTGGGGAAGACTTCGTTGCATTGGTGGCCTCAAACCCGCAGCAGGTGTCACACCCTGCATCCCTTGATGTCGTCCACCTTGCATCCCTTGATGTTGTCCAAAACCTAAATTCAAGGAGAACATGTATCCAATGAGCAATCTAACGAGGCGAACACTAAATGTAAAAAGAGAAATCTAGCCATTACCAGGGTTGGGACTCCAAGCTGCATTTCCATAAGCCATTTTGGGTTGACCGGTCATTGAGAGTAGAGTCTCATCATGCATCACATTATGTGGAAGTGTGTCTGGAAGAGGACGACCTTCCCTGTAACGTTCCATCAAATAGAGAGAAAAGCAGAACTCCCTCAAGGAAAGCATGCTGTCATTATCTTGATCAGATAAGTCCCACACCTGCTTTAAAACCTCTGAGAAAGGCAAAAATGGACATTATTGAGCATTTGTTGAACCAAACAAAGTCTTCAAAAAGATTGTCCAATTAAATGTAAAACAAAAAGCATAATTCCATCGATACAAACATCTTGAGGGTAACAAAGATCTTGGGTCAAAATTAAATTTGGCCACTGTATAAATGTAACTTAAGTGCTTGACCTGTCCAATGACGAACAGTTAAATTACTGTAAAAGTAAATTGAATGTCCATTCATAGATGAATGGAAAACTGATTTGAATCAACCACATCACCACCAAAATGTACACTTTCATCCTGAATATTTTCAACGATTTTACTAATATAATTTTTCACATATGAAAATCCACCACATCACCTACACAGTTTACCAATACTGAACCCCAAATATCCTATTCAAATCAGTCCCTTCACACATGTTCAATGATCACGAGGTTGAAATGTGATATACACATTACCAATTTGATCCACTAATTCCAAGAAACTCTAACAAATAACCATATGAAATGCTGAATGATGAACTTCATTTAAAGAAAAATTAAATGGGTTACTTATTCTCTTTTTAAAATTGTTAAATTAAAGATTAGTCATCTAACCTAGTGCATTAGTTATGTTTACATTCAAATGAAAAAACCTTACCTCTTGGTAACCTCCAACTCAGAAACAGATTCCGTGCCTGCTCACCAGTGATTCTCCCATCTCTGTCAGTGTCTACTTCCATAAACACTTTTGAATATTTCTGGACATCAGATGGCTTCATCTTTGGCCAAGGAATCTGCGAATTTCCAGACGTAGAGTTTCCTGCTCCCACTGAACTCCCAGATGATGGAAAAGAGGAAGAAGCTGGAGCTGAAACCTGCTGGCTTGGGTTTGAAGGTCCCTGCGGCTGCTGAAACTGACTGCCAGAAGGCTGCATGGTGAATGCACTCAATGAATCAAGTGCATTGAGCTTACTGGAAGATTGGGGCCCACTGGAAACTGGAAGAGTGGCTGATGGGGTAGGTATGCTTCTAGCAGAATATATAGACCCAGAAGATTCCTGTTTCGGTTGACTGGGAGTTGCAGAAAATAAATCACCTGATAATGCCGAACTGGATGCAAATCCATTGCCAGAAACAACTAATGCTTTGGAGTCGCCAGTTGTCGGCAGGGAAACTGGAGGCTGTGAGTTTGGTGTAGATGAGGGCATGGAAGGACTAACCCCTCTGGGCCCAGCAGGAGATGCACCAGCGCTTCCACCAAGCCAATTATTTGAGATGTTTGAGTTTGGAACATTGGGAGGCCCCATACCACCTCCAACACCTTGTTGGGGTGGACGAGAATTAACGCCAGTAGGCATTCCAGTCGGCATGGCTTGAGGAGGTCTTATGGACTGATTTTGCTGGGGTGGAAAATAATTCTGGTTTGTGGATGCATTAGGAACTCCTGGTCCTCTAAATCCAAAATTTTGAGATGTTGGCGGGGTTCCCATACCCATCTGTGGCCTAGATGCAGCAGCCACTGGATTTGATTGAGGTGCAGATGTGGGTGGAAGATTAATCTGTGGAGCAGGAATTTTTGCAGCAGCTGGACCGTATAATGCCGCCTTGACAATATCCGGAGTTAAATCTCTCTTACTCTGTGCAACAGTCACAAGTCTGAGTGCATTATAAAATTCTGGCCGACCAAGAAAACCAGTTTTGTTCTGATCAGCATGCATCCATATCTGCAGCTCGTAAACATACAACATTTGGTCAGCCAGAAGTACCATGCTAAATCAAATTCTGAATTCTGTAGATTAAATAAGTCCGAATATAAGCACAAGCAAGAGCAACACAGAAAACTTTCCAACAATCTTAAGCTGTTACAACACCGTGATGTATAATACTAACAATAAGATGAACAGAACACAGAGACATATGACCAACTAGGCACAATGTTCACTGAATATCAACTAGGACAAATAATAGACTCGTTCCAAAACAATGAAGTTGTAAAATTGTCCATTAGAACAAGGTGAGAGGAATGTGAAGTTGGTCTATAGCAATCCATTAACTTTGTAAATTTCCTAGTTTCTCAAATGACAGAATTCATACACTAAATATTATTTGTGGTAATTCAGATAGGTATTCAAGCTTATGAATCCACAAATACACACACAAATAGATGATGATTCAAATCTTTATACACATACATATATATATATATATATATAGAGAGAGAGAGAGAGAGAGAGAGGAACCTGAGCAAGAACTGGTTTGGGCAAATTGGAACCCTGGAAGAAAGCGACGGCTTCAGCTCCGCTGATCCTGCCATCTCCATCCAAATCTGCTCTCCTGAAGTAGGCTTCAAGCTGATCCGCATACGGACCCGCCATTTTCCTCCGATCTCACACCAGATCACCACCACACCCGCTCAACACAATCGCAATCCCCGAATCCCAAATCAAATCATACAGGACGTATACCACACATATACATATAGATACACAGTGGATAGAAATTGAATCTCTCTCTCAGAAATTCCTTACAGAAAGAAACAATGGCAAGTCGAATCGAATGCGTGGGAACCAGAGGTTGGTACTTGCAGGCTGGATCGAAGAGATGACCGAGAGAGAAATGTGGATGTTAAATATTAAGAGAAAATGTAACTACAATGCTCAGCCATGCTGGGTTGACCTCTCGCCCGACCCGAGACTCCGTGGGCTCTTCTTTGTTTCTACAGCCTGTTGGGGCCGCGCTTATTGGGCCCACTGAACCTGCAGTCCAGAACCCAGAAGATAAAAACAATTTTATTAGTTGGGCCAGCAACCCCAATAGTTTATGGGCCCGAAACCGGCCTCATATTCCGATCTAATATTTTATTCTTTTTCTTTGGACCCATACTCATTCTAGAGTCTGAAAGGTACCCAACTTCACTCTACTTGTACTATATTGCATATTGTGTTTGCTTGCAGGTATCCAATAAACTGGAAGCTCATTAAAATCGAATTTGAAGTTTTGAATAAGCGTTATTGAAACTTAGAAGTTTTTGTAAATCAATATACTCGTGAAAACTTGAAGATTTTCATGCTAAAATTAAACCAAACATGTATAATACAAGCGGAATGTTCTACCTTTTTGTCTATAGATATCTTTTTCCATAGTACTATCCACAATTTTATACTATCCACAATTTTGTTCCCTTTGTTACACCGATATGTCATACCTTACCAAACTCAAATTTACAGCTCTAGAAGTCTTTGGCAGAAACTTGCTCAATTACATGAGGAATTTGTGGCCTCCTTGACATTTACATGTTCATGGTTCTTATGCAGGGTTCCAATTACAGATAGGAAGCTTAACATGGGAACTTGGCAGGTATTTAAAAGTTAAAAACAATAATTTTACTTTTCCCAGTTTTCTAATTGTAAATTGCTTGGATCTCTCAACCTTGTAATCATGGTTTATACAATGAACAAAGAGTGCACCACGAGAGTAATAAAAACGAATGAAGAGTATGCATTGGGCAGAGCATTATTTGGTGAACTTGCCCTATCCTCAATAGTGAAGTCCTTGTAGAGATTTTTCCACCGCTTGGTATCAAGGGTGAAGGAGAAGATGCCTTTTGCATGTATCTGCCACTTGCAACTTGCAACGATGCATGCAGTGTCTTAGATCCCTCTTGGGCTCGTATATCTTAAAGGCGCCCTTGACCCATTTGCCATCTGGCCTTTTCCACTGCATGTAGCAATAGAAGAGGGTCGTGTCCCACAGATTGTCATGGAATGTAAAGTTGTCTGCTCCGCTAGGTGGAATTACATGACTGCCCAAGTCGTCATTCTTGGACTTGCGGTGAAGTTCGACATCAGCTTTTGGTAATACTCTGTTCTCTACGTCAATATGGATTTTTCTGAAAATGGTTGCAGAAACAGAATGGCAGCCCAAGACAAGCATAGCAAAAATAATGGATATAGTCCTTGCATCCATTAGAGTCTCCCTCCTAGTTTCGTTTGACTATTTGAACGTATACCATAAACAAATAAAAACAAACGTAAACCACAAAAAATAAATTCAAGCATTTTTCTAAGAACAAAAACACCTTAATTCAAGGGCAATTTATTCACGAATTGTTCTCTAAAAACAAGACCTAATTCATCGCTGTCAAATGAAATGAGATATTTCGAAAAATAACCAATTTTAGAGGTTGGAAATAAATTTTAGCCAAACTTTCCAACTTCTTATAATTTTAACTAAAAACTCAAGTAAAAAATCATAATTACCCTTAATAGTACTACCTCTGTATCCTGTCTTCTCTTCCTCTCTCCTTTCTCACAAGCTTGATTTCAATCTTTTGGATTTGCTTATTTGAATTGATTGTTGGAAACAAATTGTAAAAGATTCGAGATTTTTTTAGTGCTTAACCACAAGAATGGCTTGGATTTTAAAATTTGAACACTTGTTAGTAACCCAGTTCGACCCAGCAACAACTGTTTCGATCGATGCAGAAAACACATTGAAACCGAAAACCATAGTGCGTAAAATAGGAGAGAGAGAGAGAGAGAGAGAGAGAGAGAGAGAGAGAGAGAGATGAGAGAGATGAGAGAGATAGAGGTAACATGAAAGGGACCGACAGAGAGAAAGAAGCATTACCCGGAGAGAGGGGAGGAAATGGCCGAAGAAACAATCGGAGTGGGCGACTGATGATGGTGATTCCCAGACGAAGGCTTCAAAGGCGAAGCCAAGAGGGAGGTAGGAGGAGAAGAAGAAGAGGGTGACTCTATGTGAGTGAGTAGACTGAGAAGAGAAAGTAGTCATGAATGCCATTTTTTATGAGTTCAATTCAATTGCCGGAAATGGCAATCACAAAGCCACCCATCCTTTTTTTTTTTTTTTTGCTGTTAATAGCAAAAAAAACAGCGCGCTTCTTAACACACTGACATTACATTACACTTACCCTATTGCCCGCGTTGGCAACATTTGCCGCGTTGAATAAATTAGCATTTAAGGTTAAAACATCCAAAGGAAATTGCCATGAGGTCCTTCCCTCTTATATGAGCCAATATTGCACCATCTGCAATATCTGATGTTCTCTACAATCCTTTAATTACTTGAAAAAAAATAAGGGGTTTTGAACATTAGTACTTACAAAAGATTAAAATTAAAATTAAAAAATCTGGTGCTAGATTACATATTCAATTTAATCCCTTAAAGTGTACTTTTATCAAAATTTATATTCAATTTTTGTTATTCAATGTGTATTTTTATTTAATCTCTCCACATTACATTTTAATTTTATTAATATGCACATATTTAGTTCTTTAATTATAAATGAACATAAATGAGAAAATATTAAAAGAAATTTTTGATACAAAATATATAAATACATGATTGTTCTATGCCGAAATATATATATAATTGCCTTTTTTGTGCCCACATGATTGTACTGAAAAATATTATAATGAACCTAAATGTATGTACCGAAATGTATTATATTGAATTAATGTACCTAAATATCAATACCGAAATGTATGTACCAAAATGTACGTACCGAAATGTATGTACCAAAATATATGTACAGAAATGTATGTACCAAAATATACGTACCGAAATGTATGTACCGAAATATACGTACCAAAATGTACGTACCAAAATGTACGTACCAAAATATATGTACCGAAATGTACGTACCGAAATGTATTATATTGAATTAATGCACCCAAATATCAATACCGAAATGTATGTACCAAAATGTACGTACCGAAATGTATGTACCAAAATATATGTACAAAAATGTATGTACCAAAATATACGTACCGAAATGTATGTAACGAAATATACGTACCAAAATGTACGTACCAAAATGTATGTACCGAAATGTACGTACCGAAATGTATTATATTGAATTAATGCACCCAAATGTCAACACCGAAATGTACGTACCAAAATGTATGTACCGAAATATAGTATGTTGAATTAATGTACCTGAAAGTCAATACTCAAATGAGAAGTATTAGGTTTGAATCTCATGGATGACGAATTCGATACCAAATTTGATACAAAATATATAAATACATGATTGTGCTATGCCGAAATATATATAATTGACTTTTCTGTACCTACATTGTACCAAAATATATTATAATAAACCTAAATGTAGGTATCGAAATGTATTATATTGAATTAATATATATAATTGACTTTTCTGTGTCCTGTTACCATAGAAATAAATAAATAAGTTAGCTTCTAATACAGTGCATATTAATATTAAAAGGAGTTGGAATTAGTATAATTTGAACAAGGTTGTAGCGCACCTGAAGATTAATGAGATAAAATATGTCAATGCGGGGACAACCGATTACAAGCAAACAGTAAACTGGACTGGCAAGAATTTGGCACCAAAGGACAAGGAAGCCTGGGCTAAAGGCCTGTTCACGAAAAGGAAAACAGTTATACTATAATTCTTATACAAAACTAAATCCGTGTTTAAAAAAAAAACTTAATCTGTTTCTCCCCTGTGTAATTACTTACTTGAATACAGTTGTGCTCCCCACTCTTAGCGGGATTGACACACCAATGGTCCATCGGGTTTGTTCATACGCATATTGGGTCTTCATGTACTCGAGCAAGTAATTACACAGCGGAGAAACAGATTAAGTTTTTTTTAACACAAATTTAGTTTTGTATAAGAATTATAGTATAACTATTTTCCTTTTCGTGAACATGCCTTTAGCCTAGGCTTCCTTGTCATTTGGTGCCAAATTCTTGCCAGTCCAGTTTACTGTTTGCTTGCAATCGGTTGTCCCCGCATTAGCATATTTTATCTCATTAATCTTCAGGTGCGCTACAACCTTGTTCAAATTATACAAAGTCCAACTCCTTTTAATATTAATATGCACCGTATTAGAAGCTAACTTATTTATTTATTTCTATGGTAACAGGACACAGTCGATCTCTATTCGCAAAAAGAGCGACCAACCAAGACTAGAGGCTCTAATAATTACTTTTGGTGGGGCGTTCTTGATTGGAAAATATAATGGCCCGACCAATGCAGCTCATCAAGTTCTTTACGAGAAGTGGACCTGGCCATTGTGTCTTCTAGTCGCTTCAGTATTGTGCTTGGTTTGCCACAATGTACTCATGGTAAGAATGTTATAGTTTTAGATCATAAAGTTGATTAATAATTTTTAAAATGGTTTTTGATTAATAATTTTTAAAATGGTTTTGGTCTATTTGTTTATCAATGGCTGTTAAGCATGTTCTAGTGGTGGAAAGTATTTAATTCTTCTTATAACTCTGTTTTTTTTTTAGGAAAACATTATGGAGAAGTATGACATTGAGGCTTTATGGCTTGCAACCATAGTACGGTTTTCAACTATGATCCCCAGCCTTGTTATTGCCCTGGCCACCACTCATGGACGAGCCTATAAGTGGGTTATGGGTTGGGACTTCAACACGTTTTGCTGGGTATTCGCGGTGAGTTTTGTAAACTAATAACATCTATAATATTATGTAAGTTATGTTAGTTTACAATGTGTAATTTTTTGACCTTTCTCTTGTAGGGCATTTGTGCTGGTCTAGGGCAGTATTTGGGGACCACTTTGACAAAGAAGACGATTGCTACATTTGTGTCGTCATTTACCCCAATATCCATGATTTTAGTTATTGGGCTATCAGCTATGATCGTCCATGATCGCATAAAAAAACCGAGGTAAAATCTGAAAACTTAATTCTAATTGACATTAATTGAGTTATTTGTAAAGTTAATTGATAACAAAGTGCATCGTTGAATTTTTAGTATTGGGGGTGTCATAATGATCGTGATAAGGCTTTGCATTTTTCATTGGCGAGAATATCGATCAACATCTAAGGAGGGGGCTCAAGCTGAGAAGGAGCGTTTGAGGTGGAGGCTCAATCTATGGAGGAGGTTCAAGCTATGAAGCAGGTTCGAGCTGTGGAGGAGGTTAGAGCTGATGAGGTAGTTGCAGTTACAGTTATCGTTTCTTTTATTTTTATATTTTCTTATTTTTAATCTAATTATTTGTTTTTGTTGTTTGTTCATACAGGAGGGACCTTATGCATGTGCAGAAAGATGAGCATTCTGTATGAACTGCTCACATCCACCATAACCCAAACCTCTGAAAACCCAAACCCATGAATAAAGGCATGACCAGTAAACTGCTAAAGCCGCCACAGAACCCACAACCCAAGAAGCACTCCACGTCCCACGAAGACGAATTTCTTGATTGCAATATAGTTGGTGCCTGTTGGAAATTTGATTGAGAAATATAAGACAGCGAAGCATCTATCCTACTGCTAAATAGGGTTAGATTGCTTGTATCCTTTTGTAGTCCTTATGCTTTCAAGGCACCATTTATGGTCGGTGAATATGAATGTCATTTGCATGTCTAGATTCAGCAGCTACTCAAGGACTTACACATTTAAAGCTTTGATGCTCCTTCACTTCACTATGAGAACATTTCTGCCATGGCATCAGCAACCAATCATGTATTGCACTCCAACTTTGTAAATTGCTTGGATCTCTCAACCTTGTAATCATGGTTTATACAACGGGTTTTTGAACATTAGTCATTGCAAAAGATTAAAATTAAAAAAAAAAAAAAACCTTGTGCTAAATTACATATTCAATTTAATCCCTTAAAGTGTACTTTTATCAAAAATTATATCCAATTTTTGTTATTTAATGTGTATTTTTATTTAATCTCTCCACATTACATTTTAATTTTATTAATATGCATATATTTAGTTCTTTAATTATAAATGAACATAAATGAGAAAATATTAAAAGAAATTTTTGATACAAAATATATAAATACATGATTGTTCTATGCCGAAATATATATATAATTGACTTTTTTGTGCCCACATGATTGTACTGAAAAATATTATAATGAACCTAAATGTATGTACTGAAATGTATTATATTGAATTAATGTACCTAAATATCAATACCGAAATGTATGTACCAAAATGTACGTACCGAAATGTATGTACCAAAATATATGTACAGAAATGTATGTACCAAAATATACGTACCGAAATGTATGTACCGAAATATACGTACCAAAATGTACGTACCAAAATATATGTACCGAAATGTACGTACCGAAATGTATTATATTGAATTAATACACCCAAATGTCAACACCGAAATGTACGTACCAAAATGTATGTACCGAAATATAGTATGTTGAATTAATGTACCTGAAAGTCAATACTCAAATGAGAAGTATTAGGTTTGAATCTCATGGATGACGAATTCGATACCAAATTTGATACAAAATATATAAATACATGATTGTGCTATGCCGAAATATATATAATTGACTTTTCTGTACCTACATTGTACCGAAATATATTATAATAAACCTAAATGTATGTATCGAAATGTATTATATTGAATTAATATACCTAAATATCAATACCAAAATGTATGTACCGAAATGTACGTACCGAAATGTACGTACCGAAATTTACGTACCGAAATATACGTACCGAAATATACGTACCAAAATGTATGTACTGAAATATAGGTACCGAAATGTACGTACCGAAATATATGTACCTAAATATATGTACCGAAATGTACGTACCGAAATGTATGTACTGAAATATACGTACCGAAATGTATTATATTAAATTAATGTACCTAAATGTCAATACCGAAATGTATGTACCAAAATGTACATACCAAAATGTATGTACCGAAATATAGTATATTGAATTAATGTACCTGAAAGTCAATACTTAAATGAGAGGTATTAGGTTTGAATCTCATGGATGGCGAATTCGATACCAAATTAAGTTGTCTATTGTGTGACTTAGCCAAACTGACACACCCCGATCCTAGAATCAAGGCGTGCTGGCCGTCACGTGAGCGTGACGTAGCCACAAGCGCGACACGGAAGTTAGAGATATGAGAAATATGAAGGAATTTAAAGCAACCACTAGCACTGATATCATACTAGCATAATAGAGTGAGTTATAAGATAAAACAAACGAATTTAGAGCGTAGATGCTAGGTGCAGTCAAGTAGGACTATAATTAAAAGTACAACACCCGCAGGTGAGTCCTACATGCAGAACGTCTGTCAAAACGCCGAAAAGTACCTTGTGAGCCACCAACTGCTAACTAGAACTTGGAGGGGCGCAAAACAAAGTTGAGTGGATCAGTAAAATCAAAGATTTTTACAAAACATTTCATTTAAAACATTTCTAACCCCTCACTGTAAAACCTGTATACTTTCCCAGAAAATAACATAATAGCATAATATTTACTCAAATTGCTCAAAGCATCAATTTTATCAAAAACCAGTAATTATGCCAGCAATAATGTCAATGATTAAAAATATGGATGCATTAATATGACAGGTGATATAATGAAATAACCGAAGACCCTACAGTGGTCTTGTACGGCTAATTCTAACTCAATATTCCCCCCAGCCGGAGTCACCACAGTGACCTATACGGCCCTACTCTGCACGTCACTCGGAACTACTTAAGGTAGTCTGTACGATGGAAAGGTGTAAGAATACGCTCTAGTGCTTCTATCATCAATCATCGGCGCGCATAAACTATGGTCACCCACTAGTCGGAATCACCTCTAGCGATCTATACGACTAGCATGTTGGAACCCTCACATGGTCTGTACGACATTCACCTACTTGGATCCAAGGCGAGCGTGCGGTGCGGTGAATAATATAAGCATTAACACCAAGGGTGCAGGTTATGAGCTTTCAATGCAATTCACATAAAATAAATCGTATGAATAACGTAAAACTCACATGTGCATCCACAGCGTCAATTCATATATATATGCATCAATTATCAATTCAAAAATCTCATAATATGCATGCATGGCATTTTAAAACATATTTTCATATAATTTCATTTTCTGGGAAAACCAATAGTATATAGGTAATACGAAAAACAAAAACTGCCCACTCACTGGTAAGTTGATGGGTCGTAACCCCCGTGACGTCCCTGGATGCGTTCGTCCTCGAGATAGGTGTCACCTATATGCGAAACAACTATGGAAACGTTAATTAAAACACATAACCAATAATTCGAAATAACTTCTCATACGGTGCTCAATTTGGGTATATGAATATACCACATCGACCTACTCGACGTCACGGACGTCGAGAAATTTTTAGAAAAAATTTCTGACGTGGCACGTGCCCCCACGCACCGGGGAGGACACGGGTTCAACCGCCCCCACGCGTGTCTCCTACCTTGGCTCGCCGGACTGGTTTTTCCGGTGGTCGGAATCTGGGCAAGTTTTGGAACCACTTGTTCTCCTTCGTTTCTCAACTATTTTCTTCGTATTTTATATCAAAATGAAGCCCCAAGCATGTAGTTTCACAATATACTACTTTTAAGGCTCTAAAAAAACTAAATCTCACCGGAAAAATTCCAAGAAAAACCGGCCAAAGTTGAACCTAGTGATCCCGACGTCTAAAACCTTCAAACGAAGCACTCCGAGCTTCCTTGTGACCTCACTAAGCTCACTATAAGCTTAGAATTCCCTGAAATGCAACATATCACGTTTGCATGAATAGTGACATAAAATGAGGGTTCGGGTTTCACGTGATTTCGAAGGTTTCACTACCTAAAATTAGCACCATTCAACTCAGGACGACGAAAGAATGAAGAACCATACCTCATTAACCTCGATCCGTGATGTTTAGAGGGTTCTTGGGTGTGGCCGTACAATTCGAGAGGGAGAGAGTGAGAGAGAACCGTGAGGGGGGAGAGAGAGACACGGGGGAGTGAGGGAGAATGAAAGTGTGTGTGGGGTCCACCCTAAACCTTAACCACACAAATAACAACCATTAAATTAATAAAATTTGCCAAACTTTGGAAAATAAACATTATGAATATAGTAAATATCACACACCCACCTTAGTAACATCGAGGGCAACATCGTCATTTCACGTCCACGTTATATATTCCCGGAACGGGCTGTGACAATCTCCCCTCCTTATAGAATTTCGTCCCCGAAATTCATACGACCAAATAATCCGCTTAATACCTATAGAATAACCTTGGGTACATCTCTCTCATTTGATCTTCTGTCTCCCAGGTAGCTTCTTCTACCGAATGGTTCCTCCACAATACCTTCACCAAGCTCACTGTCTTATTTCTTAGAACCTTGTCTTTCCAATCCAGTATAGTCACTGGTTCCTCATCATACGTCAAATCCGGATTAATCTCCAAAGGTTGAGGAGGAATTACATGTGAAGGGTCAGAAACATAATGTCGAAGCATTGAGACATGAAACACATTATGAACCTTAGATAACTCCGGAGGCAACTCCAACCTGTAGGCAACTTCACCAATCCTTTCAGTGATCTCGTAAGGTCCTATGTACGTAGGACTTAACTTTCCTCTTTTTCCAAATCGTACCACACCTCTCCAAGGTGACAATTTCAAGAATACCAAATCACCCACATCATAAACTCGATCAGCAGCATGTTTATCCGCTAAGCTCTTCTGTCGATCCTGGGCCGCTTTTAGGTTAGACTTAATCACCTGAATATTTTGAGTAGTCTCATCCATAATCTCTGGGCCTTCCAACACTCTTTCACCAACTTCCGACCAACACAATGGTGTACGACAAGCTCTACCATAAAGTGCCTCAAATGGTGACATACCAATGCTCGAATGAAAACTATTATTGTAGGCAAATTCCATTAAGTCTAGGCGATCATGCCAAGAATCACTAAATTATAACACTGAAGATCTCAACATATCCTCCAACGTCTGAATAGTCCTCTTTGATTGCCCATCAGTTTGAGGATGATAAGCAGTGCTGTAAAGCAATTTCGTACTAAGAGCTTCCTGGAAAGCTACCCAAAATTTAGAAGTAAATTTTGGATCTCGATCAGAAATAATATTCACTGGAACTCCATGATACTTCACAATCTTCGTGATGAACAACTTAGCCAATTTATTCAGAGGATACTTTTCCCTCACTGGAATAAAGTGCGCTGACTTGGTAAGTCGATCTACAATCACCCAAACACCATCGAATCCATTTCGTGTACGAGGAAGCTTATATACGAAATCCATGATTATATTTTCCCATTTCCAATGAGGAACGGGAGTGGTTGCATTCGCCCAAAAGGTTTCTTTCTTTCAACTTTAACTTGCTGGCAAACAATACATCTACTTACATATTCTGCAATTTCCCTTTTCTTACCCGCCCAATAATAAAATGGTCGAATGGTATGATACATCTTAGTTCCTCCTGGGTGCATCACATAAGCTGAACAATGCTCTTCATCCAAAATTTCCTTCTTTAATTCCTCATTATTCGGCACATACATTCTGTTCTCCTGCATAAGCATGTCATCCGATTCTCGAATCATGAGGTCTTTCTTTTTCCCTTCATTCCTCAATTGAACCATTTCTTGAATTTCTTCATCCACCATCTGAGCTTCGAGTATACGATCAACCAAAACTGGCCTGACTTGAAAACTAGCAAGAAAAGCTTCTCTTCGATCTTCTAACTCCAACTTTACTCCGGTAGCTCTCAGTTCGGCAAGAAGAGGAACACGACAAGCATATAAAGCATTGAATCGACCTTGAGGTTTCCTACTCAGTGCATCAGCTACCACATTAGCATGATCCGGATGATACTCAATAGTGCAGTCATAATCACTTAGTAATTCCATCCATCTTCGCTGACGAAGATTAAGATCATGTTGAGTAAATAGATACTGAAGACTCTTGTGATCTGTGAAGATCTTACACTTCTCACCATATAGATAATGCCTCCAAATCTTCAAAGCGAAGACAATGGCTGCCAATTCAAAATCGTGAGTAGGATAATTTCTTTCATGAATCTTCAACTGTCGAGAAGCATAGGCGATCACCCTATTATGTTGCATCAAAACACATCCTAAACCATTCAAGGAAGCATCACTGTAAATCTCAAAATTACCGGTATCATCAGGAAGTACCAATACTTCAATTGCTGGAAACTCTGCTCACAATTCTCATCCCATTCGAACTTAACATCCTTCCTGGTTAACTTCGTTAACGGCAAAGCAATCATAGAAAAATCCTGAACAAACCGCCGATAATAACCTGCTAAACCAAGAAAACTCCGAACCTCAGTGACGGTTCGAGGTTGTTCCCAATTCTCCACTGCTGCTATCTTTTGAGGATCTACTTGAATTCCTTGTGCCGATACTACATGCCCCAAAAATGCCACTTCAGTCAACCAAAACTGACATTTACTGAACTTGGCATACAACTGATGTTCCCTCAATTTCTTTAATACCAAGTTAAGATGTCGAATATGATCTACTTTAGACTTAGAGTATACCAGAATATCATCGATAAAAACAATGACAAATCTATCAAGATATTGCTAGAATACCTCATTCATTAACCTCATGAAGGTTGTAGGTGCATTAGTTAATCCGAATGGCATAACCAGAAATTCATAATGTCCGTAACGGGTCCTGAAAGTCTTCTTAGGTACATCTTCATCTTTAATCTTCAACTGATAATAACCCGACCTCAAATCAATCTTGGAGAACACACACGCACCTTTCAGCTGATCAAACAAATCATCGATGCGAGGTAATGGATAACGGTTTTTAATCGTTACCCGGTTCAATTGCCTATAATCAATGCATAATCTCAGAGTTCCATCTTTCTTTCTCACAAATAATACTGGAGCTCCCCAAGGTGACGAACTAGGTTGGATGAAACCTTTATCAAGTAATTCTTGTAACTGAATTTTCATTTCTCTCAACTCAGCTGGAGCCATTCTATATGGAGTTAAAGATATAGGATCTGTACCTGGAAGCAAATCGATAGAGAATTCCACATCTCTGTCTGGCGGCAATCCCGTCAAATCATCAAGAAATACATCAGGATAATGCCTGACCACACCAACTTCTTCTACACTGCTAGGAACAACATCATTTAACACCACATAAGCTAAGTGGCCTTGGCAACCCTTCGATAATAACTTCCTTGCTCTTATGGCAAAAATAACGCCATGTCTCACCCCACTTCTTTCGCCCACAAAAGTAACCTCGGGTAGTCCAGGGCGATAAAAAGTAACTGATTTCCCGTAATAATCAATATGGGCATGATGATAATGCAACCAATCTGCCCCGAGAATCACATCAAAATCCACAATATCTAATGGAATAAGATTAGCTGGCATAACTACGCCCTCTACCAATACTGGACACCCAAGATATACACTATCAACATAACACTTGTCCCCTCTAGGCATGGCAAACTCTAATTTAAACCCTAGAGGTGAAGGGTGAGGTTGAGTCATTTGAGCAAACGTAAGAGAAATCACAAAATGCGTAGCACCACAATCAATCAAAACTCTAGCAAAATGACCAAGAACATTTAACGTACCCATGATCAAATCTGGATGGTTATGAGCATCTTGCAGTGATATGTGAGTAACACGTCCCTGAGCTTGCTGTCGTCCACTACGACCTCTATTGCCTTGATTACCTCGCCCCTAAGAAGTACGTCCCTGACCTGACTGATTAGACTGCCTAGATGATCCTGCACCACTAGCAGCAACCTCTCCCTGACGGGGCTGACCTCCCTGATGCCACTGAGATCCACCAGCTGGCATGGAAGAATATGAAGAATAACCCCCAAGGTCTTGGGAATACCCAGTCTGAGAATAAGGATCCTGGGGATACTGATACGGTCCGGAAGCATAAGGAGCAGCATCACCCTGGTAGTGGTAAGCGCCACCACGACCCGACTGACCATAACTGCCTGAACCAAAGCTCTGCTGAATCGGCGCTGGAGGTGGCATAGTGGTCTGCTGAGGTCTCTGCTGACCCTGGGGACACTGAGAAGCCTGATGTCCCATTTTTCCACAAGTATAACAAGCATCACCACTTCTCCTGCACTCACCATGATGACAGAAATTACAACGGCGGCACCACGGAGCACCAGAACCACCAGCACCACCGGAATCCCTCTGTCTCTGAAATCTGGGTCCATCAGAAAATCTTCCACCACCTCTCATCGGGCCAGTGATATTAAATCCTCCACTGGAAGAACTCAAACTCGCTCCACTTTTCTTAAAATTCTGCGTCTTACGGGGTCCCGAAGTGGAGATACCCTTACCCTTATCATCTTTCTTCTGACTATCGTTCTTATCCTCGTCATCCTCACTGTCACTAGGAAGATTGTCGGAGTCCTCCATCCGAACCAAAATCTCGAAAAACTCATGATAATCGGCACAGGGAAGTGCACTGGTAAAAGTCCACCATTTCCTCTTAGTTCCCAACTTAAAACGTCGAAGCATCTCTACCTGATTACCAGATGTATCAGGGTCATAACGAGACAAGTCAGTAAACTTCCTGTAGTACTCATGCGTTGACATATTCCTTTGCTTCAATCGAGTAAACTCCTGCTTCTTGCGATCAATGTACTCCGGAAGGACAAATCTTTTCTTGAAATTCTCTTTAAATACTTCCCAATCAGCTGCCATCTCTGGGGACATAAACTGAGTTTGATTCCTCCACCAACCTGCCGGCTCTCGTCCCAAAAACCAAGTAGTGGTCTCAACCCACCTATTAGCAGGAAAGTTCCCTTGACTTTGCATCACCTGAAACGTCTTCTCAATATGGTCTAGCCACTTTTCTGACCCCTCATGACCCTTATTACCCATAAAACGATCCAATTTCATATTGTACATAGTCTCCAGGGGTGTCCTCTGAGGAAGGAGAGGAAGACGAATTGCATTCTGAAAAGCCTGGGCCATTGCTTCCCCTAATTGAGTGATATCAGGGAAATTAGGTTCAGAAGTACGGCGGGATTCACTACGAGGTAGCATAATTCTGACAGAAAACATCAAAAGATCATTAGAGCATTAACAATTATTCAGGACTGCAACCTAAGCTCTGATACCAAACTGACACACCCCGATCCTAGAATCAAGGCGTGCTGGCCGTCACGTGAGCGTGACGTAGCCACAAGCGCGACACGGAAGCAAGAGATATGAGAAATATGAAGGAATTTAAAGCAACCACTAGCAGTGATATCCTACTAGCATAATAGAGTGAGTTATAAGATAAAACACACGAATTTAGAGCGTAGATGCTAGGTGTAGTCAAGTAGGATTATAATTAAAAGTACAACACCCGCAGGTGAGTTCTACATGCAGAACGTCTATCAGAATGCCGAAAAGGACCTCGTGAGCCACCAACCGCTAACTAGAATCTGGAGGGGCGCAAAACAAAGTTGAGTGGATCAGTAAAATCAAAGATTTTCCAAAACATTTCATTTAAAACATTTCTAACCCCTCACTGTAAAACCTGTATATTTTCCCAGAAAATAACATAATAGCATAATATTTACTCAAATTGCTCAAAGCATCAATTTTATCAAAAACCAGTAATTATGCCAGCAATAATGTCAATGATTAAAAATATGGATGCATCAATATGACAGGTGATATAATGAAATAACCGGAGACCCTACAGTGATCCTGTACGGTTAATTCTAGCTCAATATTCCCCCCAGCCGGAGTCACCACAGTGACCTATACGGCCCTACTCTGCACGTCACTCGGAACTACGTAAGGCAGTCTGTACGATGGAAAGGTGTAAGAATATACTCTAGTGCTTCTCTCATAAATCATCGGTGTGCATAAACTATGGTCACCCACTAGTCGGAATCACCTCTAGCGATCTATACAACTAGCATGTCGGAACCCTCACATGGTCTGTACGACATTCACCTACTTGGATCCAAGGCGAGCGTGCGGTGCGGTGAATAATATAAGCACTAACACCGGGCCCGCTCCACCACCGTAGCACGATATTGTCCGCTTTGGGCCCGACCATGCCCTCACGGTTTTGTTTCTGGGAACTCATGAGCAACTTCCCAGTTGGTCACCCATCCTGGGAGTGCTCTAGCCCCCTTCTCGCTTAAATTCGGAGTTCATGCGGAACACGAAGCTAGTGAGTTCCCAAAAGGCCTCGTGCTAGGTAGGGATGGGAATATACATTTAAGGATCACTCCCCTGGGCGATGTGGGATGTTACAATCCACCCCCCTTAGTGGCCCGACGTCCTCGTCGGCACACCACAGCCAGGGTTAAGCTCTGATACCAATTGTCACATCCCGGCCCGGGGCGGATCACTTCCCGGGCCCGCTCCACCACCGTAGCACGATATTGTCCGCTTTGGGTCCGACCATGCCCTCACGGTTTTGTTTCTGGGAACTCACGAGCAACTTCCCAGTGGGTCACCCATCCTGGGAGTGCTCTAGCCCCCTTCTCGCTTAACTTCGGAGTTCCTGCGGAACCCGAAGCCAGTGAGTTCCCAAAAGGCCTAGCACTATATATATATATATGTTTATATACTACTTTTCTGGAAAAGTATACAGGTTTTACAGCGAGGGGTTAGAAATGTTTTAAATGAAATGTTTTGGAAAAACTTTGTTTTACTGACCCACTCAATTTGTTTTGCGCCCCTCCAGGTTCTAAATAGCTGAGCTTTGGTGGCCACGAGGAATCCAACGGTGTTCTGACAGAATTCACAAAAGTAGGATTCACCCTCGGGTGTTATATCTTAGTAATTGTATTTTTAAAGCTTCCGAACTGTGTAAATGGTTACGTCACTCTCACGTGACGGCCAGCATGCCCTCCTTCGGGATGGGGTGGCCCTCACGGTTTTGTTTCTGGGAACTCACGAGCAACTTCCCAGTGGGTCACCCATCCTGGGAGTGCTCTAGCCCCCTTCTCGTTTAACTTCGGAGTTCCTGCGGAACCCGAAGCCAGTGAGTTCTCAAAATGCCTCGTGCTAGGTAGGGATGGGAATATACATTTAAGGATCGCTCCCCTGGGCGATGTAGGATGTTACAATCCACCCCCTTAGGGGCCCGACGTCCTCGTCGGCACACCACAGCCAGGGTTAGGCTCTGATACCATTTGTCACATCCCGGCCCGGGGCGGATCACTTCCCGGGCCCGCTCCACCATCGTAGCACGATATTGTCCGCTTTGGGCCCGACCATGCCCTCACGGTTTTGTTTCTGGGAACTCACGAGCAACTTCCCAGTGGGTCACCCATCCTGGGAGTGCTCTAGCCCCCTTCTCGCTTAACTTCGGAGTTCCTGCGGAACCCGAAGCCAGTGAGTTCCCAAAAGGCCTCGTGCTAGGTAGGGATGGGAATATACATTTAAGGATCGCTCCCCTAGGCGATGTGGGATGTTACATAATCCCTTAAAGTGTACTTTTATCAAAATTTATATTCAATTTTTGTTAATTAATGTGTATTTTTATTTAATCTCTCCACATTAAATTTTAATTTTATTAATATGCACATATTTAGTTCTTTAATTATAAATGAACATAAATGAGAAAATTTTAAAAGAAATTTGTGATACAAAATATATAAATACATGATTGTACTGTGCCGAAATATATATAATTGACTTTTTTGTACCTACATGATTGTACTGAAATATATTATAATGAACTTAAATGTATGTACCGAAATGTATTATATTGAATTAATGTACCTAAATATCAATATCGAAATGTATGTACCAAAATGTATGTATTGAAATATATGTACCGAAATATACGTACCGAAATATACATATCGAAATGTACGTACTGAAATATACGTATCAAAATGTACGTACCAAAATATATATACCGAAATGTAGGTACGAAAATGTAGGTACCGAAATATACATACCGAAATATATTATATTGAATTAATGTACCTAAATGTCAATACCGAAATGTATGTATCAAAATGTACGTACCGAAGTGTATGTACCGAAATATATTATATTGAATTAATGTACCTAAATATCAATACCGAAATGTATGTACCAAAATGTACGTACCGAAATATAGTATATTGAATTAATGTACCTGAAAGTCAATACTCAAATGAAAGGTATTAGGTTTGAATATCGTGGATGGCAAATTTGATACCAAATTAAGTTGTCCATTGTGTGGCTTAGTCGAACCCCCTCGCCTTAGTGTAAAATATATCGTTGTACTAAAAAAAACTCAAATGTGTGTACCAAAATGTATGTACCAAAATGCATGTATATGTTTGTATCAATGAATTAATGTTGTTGATGCACAAAATCAAAGGGGACTTTGGTACAACAGAAAGTGTTAAGTTTATGACCTTCGCTAGATTGCTCCGGTCACTAGTGTGGATAAGTATGTAAATGGATAGGGACAGGGAAGCAAACATAAGATGTACGTTGTTCACCCAAATTGGCTACGTCCACGGAGTAGAGGAGTTCTCATTAATTGTGAAGGGTTTACACAAGTACATAGGTTCAAGCTCTCATTTAGTGAGTACTAGTGAATGATTTAGTACAAATGACATTAGGAAACTTTGTGGGATAATGATCTCCTTTTATAGAAGAGAGTTTCTAGCTTTGTTTTGACATTGACACGTGTTGTGTTGTGATTGGCTTCTGATGTTGACACATGTCGCACTATGATTGGCTTCTGATGTCGACACGTGTCACGCTGTGATTAGCCTCCTGGTTAGAGGGAAACTCTTTTGGGTCCTTGATGGTATAACGTTGACCGATGCTCAGTAGTTTCGGGATTGGTCAAGTATGGTACAAACAGTGCTCCCCTAAGTTCCTGAGTGAGGGAAGCTCTTCGGTTGGGGACTTGCAAGATCCAAGCCGCTGAGTAATCACGAAACTTCTAAGTGCCGAAGTGTGGTATCGTCTTCACTTGCCTTATCTGTCTCATAGGTAGATGTGGCATCTTCTCTGGAAGTACTTTTCCTCCATCCAGGGCTGGTATCCTTACCCGGTAGAGATACACAAGGTAATGTATCAATTTGACTTGAAGCTTACTTGTAGTTTCAGGCTTGGTCAAGCGCGATACAAACCATGTAGTAGGAGTCCCCCAAGTCACCGAGCTAGGAGATCCGCCGAAAGAGGTGACAAACAAGGTAAGCAATCAGAGTCCCAGCAATCAGTCCTAGATCAGAAGTTTGATTTCAAGTTTCGGTTGATTGTTCTCATTCTCCCTATCTTGCAAGCAGCAGGAAGGATAAAGAGAAGAAAAATGAGAAAAGATGATATGAGATACTTTTGCTTTTAAAGAAATAACTTTCCACAAGCTTATTCTTGAATTGGACTGGAGGGTTTTCTGGTTTCCTCCAGAGTATAAGGTCGACTTAGAATCTGAGGGTCAAAACAAGTCCATCAAATCAAGAGTGAGTTCGACCTTGATGATATAGGATACTTTTGTTGTTGACAAAGTAATAGATGAATCAGTACGTGTTCTGTTGCGCTTGTCTACATATGCTTCCTTGTATCCTTTTCACTTGCCCTATATGTTCCTTAAGCATATGTGATATTTTTTCTAGAAGTATAAGATGTTGAAGATGAGTACTCGAGAGCAATGCCAGGTAAGTAATCAGGCAAGGAGTTCTAGGTAGTCAGTTCCTAACTGGAAGCTTGATTCCAAGTGCTAACTGATTGCTCTCTTTCTCTTTGTCTTGCAGGTAAGAACAAGGCCAAAGGAAAAGACAGGGAAAAAGCATGATATGGGATACTTTTGCTTTTAACCCTGATGATATGAGATACTCTGGCTCTGGTGTGGCTTGCTTGCAGAGGTATTATCGGGGGGAAAATAAGTTGAGTATTTCCAGAGACTCTGCTGAGAGTGCCCTCTCGAATGTGAAGAAAAGTTGAGCATTTTTTTTATTTGCAGGTTTGCCTGGCTGTGGAGGATTAAGGTCGACATTTATAGGAATTGTCCCAACAACGAGTAGTAACGCTGTTCCTTTACCCTTCTCGGTCATAGTAATGTGGGAGCTGCAAGATTCATGTGTTTTAACTTTGTCAAAGCACTTTGAAAAAGTGGTATGTAGTATCTGAAAAGCTGATGTTGCGTGTGAAGATTACAGATAAGCTTTATCCAAGGAAATCTGGCACTCGAAGTTCGAAGAGCGGTGCCTCTTTGGTTTTCGAACAAGCAATCCTGTCGATGACCTGGCTCTCGAGATTCAGAGAACGGTGCCGCTGCGATTTTTGAGAAAGCAATCATGTTGGGAGTCTGGCTCTTGAGATTTGGAGAGCGGTGCTTCTTCGATTTTTGAGAAAGCAATCCTGTTATGAGTCTGACTCTCGAGAGTCGGATAGCGGTGCCTCTTCAATTTTTTAGAAAGCAATCCTGGTGGGAGTTTGGCTCTCGAGATTCAAGGAGCGATGCCTCTTCGATTTTTGAGCAAGTAATCATGTTGGGAGTATTTTCTCGATGTGAGTAAAGGTTATGCATTTTTGCCAGTCTGCCTTGCCACGGAACACGGAGGTTGACACACACAAGGATTTTCCAGTTATCAAGCAGCGGTGTTGTTCCTTTACCCTTGTGGGTAATGGTAAGGTAGCTGGACCTTCAAAATTTATGTGTCTAAACTTTGTCAGAGATCTTTGGCAAAGTTATCTGTGGTACCCGAGGAGCTGATGTTGCATGTGGGAATTGTCGACATATTTTACTCAGGAAAATCTGTTTCTCGAATTGTGTGCAAGAATAACGTTAAGAGAGTTATTGCTTGCAGGAATTTTCCCCTTATTTTTGTACTTCAGAGATTTATTGCACTTCATTTCTCCTTCATCATTTCGGAGAATGTCTGGCCCATCCGACCATCGTTTTGACTTGAACTTTGGTGAAGAGGCAGCCATGCCTTCTCAAGACAACATATGGCGCCCATCCTTTTTATCCCTTACTAATCCTCTTACTGTTGGGGACTCTATGATGAAGAATGATATGACCGATGCGGTGGTGGACAGGAACCTTCTCACTCCCAAATATAACAGACTACTTTCCAAATGGTCTGATCAGTTGGCTGTTAAGGATTTTTTAGCTCTCACTGTTCAGTGTGTAGGTTCTGTGTCTAATATGACCCAACGCCTATTTGCTCGAACCCGCCAAGTTGAATCATTGGTGGCTGAAGTGATAAGTCTCAAACAGGAGATTAAAAGGCTCAAGCATGAGAATAAATATTTGCACAGGCTCACACATGACTATGCTACAAACATGAAAAGGAAGCTCGACCAGCTGCAGGAATCTGATGGTCAGATTTTACTTGATCATCAGAGGTTTGTGGGTTTGTTCCAAAGGCATTTATTGCCTTCGTCTTTTGGGGCTGTACCGCGTAATGAAGCTCTAAATGATCAACCTTCGGTGCCTCATCCTTTTGGGGTTCTGCCCAGTATTGAGGCTTTGAATAATTACCCTCTGGTGCCTCCTCTTTCTAGAGCTCTGTCGACTGCTGAGACTTCTCCTGAGCAACATTTGTGAAGGCTCCCTCTTGTTTATTTATTTTGATTCATGTATATGTACATATTTGTAACTTATCGAAGATATCAATAAACAAGCTTTGCTTCATTTCAACGTATTGTGTTAAATACATCAAGGCCTTCTTCACTAAGTTCTTTGAATTATTTCTTTTGTTGAAGCTTGTATGTTGAAGTTTTGTGAGTGAAGCATGTATGTTGAGGTAGTGCTCCCTTAATTTCCCAAGTGAGGAAAACTTCTCGGTTGGAGACTTGAAAAATCCAAGTCATTGAGTAGTCGTGAGACTTTCGAGTATTAAGGTGCAGTAGCATATGGTAGGAGTTCCCCAAGTCTCCGGTCGAGGGAGTTGACAAATGAGGCATTTCCTTTCTAAGTGGTAGCCCAAAACTCCTCCTTCATATGTATTTGTTATGAAAGTTGTTAGGCTTAAAAAAGATGAGGCCTAGACAATTTTTTTTTTCTTCTAATTTTCTTTTTCAAATTTTCTTTTTGAATTTTTTTTTTCAAATTTTCGAACTTTTGAATTTTTGAATTTTTGAATTTCTGAAAATATATATATTTTAAGCTTTGTGGATGAAGCTTTGTAGGTGAAGTTTTGAGGTTGAAGTTTTGTTGGGTACCATGAATTGATTTTGCTTCACACTATCTTGATCAAGATAGTGTGAAGCTTTTGTAAGTAAAGCTTTTGTGTTGAAGCTTTGTAGGTGAAGCTTTTGTTGGGTACCATGAATTGGTTTTGTTTCACACTGTTTTGATCAAGAGTGTGTGAAGCTTTTGAGAATTGTGGTTGAACTCCTTTGATGAAGCTCTTGTTGGCACCATAAATTGGTTTTGCTTCACAATGTCTTGATCAATAGTATATGAAGCTTTTGAGAATTGTGGTTGCCCTTCATTGATAAAGCTCTTGTTGACACCATAAATTGGTTTTGCTTCACACTATCTTGATCAAGAGTGTGTGAAACTTTGAGAATTGTGGTTAAACTCCTTTGATGAAGCTCTTGTTGGAACCATAAATTGGTTTTGCTTCACACTGTCTTGATTAAGAGTGTGTGAAACTTTTGAGAATTATGGTTGCCCTCTATTGATGAAGCTCTTGTTGGCACTCTAAATTGGTTTTGCTTCACACTATCAAGAGTGTGTGAAGCTTTTGAGAATTGTGGTTGCCTTCCATTGATGAAGCTCTTGTTGGCACCATAAATTGGTTTTACTTCACACTGTCTTGATCAAGAGTGTGTGAAGCTTTTGAGAATTGTGGTTGAACTCCTTTGATGAAGCTCTTGTTAGCACTATAAATTGGTTTTGCTTCACACTATCTTGATCAAGAATGTGTGAAGTTTTCTACGAGTTGTAGTGTTTGCATTGTTACAGAGGAGAAATATCTAAAGCAAATGCAAGATGGCTGAATAGCTTGATCTTCGTATGCCATGCACTGAAGTTGTTGTTGGCTTGCAATAAGACTTTGTTGGTGACTATAACTCTTGTTGGGCATAAGTGCTCCTCTAGTTGAGTTGTCAAGCTTGAGGTTTTTTTATTATTTGTGAATGCTAGGAGTTCACATGTACAAGTTGTACCACTCGTTATCTAGTAAGTGGAATGAATTGTGAGTTGCTTTCATCACTTGGTTGGTGGTACGAAGGTGAGTTCCTTCATCACCTTTCATCACATTTCATCACTTGGTTGGTGGCACGAAGATTAGTTCATTCTTCACCTGGTTGGTGGCATGAATGGCAAGTTGCCAAATGATATTAGAGTACGGGTTGTACATTTCATCACCTGGTTGGTAGCATGAATGAGAGTACGGGTTGTACATTTCATCACTTGGTTAGTGGTATAAAGGTGAGTTCCTTATTCACCTGGTTGGCGGCATGAGTGTCAAGTTGCCAAATGATATTAGAGTACAGGTTGTACATTTCATCACCTGGTTGGTGGCATGAATGGCAAGTTGCCAAATGATATTAGAGTACGGGTTGTACATTCCATCATCTGGTTGGTGGCATGAAGGAGAGTACGGGTTGTACATTTCATCACCTGGTTGGTGGCATGAAGATGAGTTCCTTCTTCACCTGGGTGGTGGCATGAGTGGCAAGTTGCCAAATCATATTAGAGTACTGGTTGTACATTTCATCACCTAGTTGGTGGCACGAAGATGAGTTCCTTTTTCACCTGGTTGATGGCATGAATGACAAGTTGCCAAATGATATTAGAGTACGGGTTGTATATTTCATCACCTGGTTGGTGGCATGAAGGAGAGTACAAGTTGTACATTTCATCACCTGGTTGGTGGCATGAAGATGAGTTCATTCTTCACCTGGTTAGTGGCATGAGTGGCAAGTTGCCAAATAATATTAAAGTACGGGTTGTACATTTCATCACCTGGTTGGTGGCATGAATGAGAGTACGGGTTGTACATTTCATCACCTGGTTGGTGGCATGAAAGAGAGTACGGGTTGTACATTTCATCGTTGTACATTTCATCACCTAGTTAGTGGCATGAAGGAGAGTACGGGTTGTACATTTCATCACGTTGTTGGTGGCATGAAGATGAGTTCTTCACATTTCATCACCTGGTTGGTAAGAATAAGGGCAAGGTGTCGAGGCATATTGTAACAAGTGTCGAATGACACAAAGTATGTTGAACCTTTTCGAAGCATAGTTGGCTTATGTATAAATGTGTTGGAATGTATGATTGAACGAATATACTATGAAGCTATTCGTTTATTTGTATAGTCTTGTTGACATATACTTAGACTTTGTTTCATGTTGGAAATATTCATGTTAAAGCTTTGAACCCGAGTGTTTCATTGCTATGAATGTAAAAGGATTATGACCAAGTTGTCTAAATCACCTCTTTATTGAATTCATGCCAAATAGTCTTCGTTACATAGGATGCTGAACGGCTGAAGATTAACACTTGTACAATGTGAGTTTACTTGTAATAGTACTTCAAGTGATTAGCGTTCCATGGATGGCCAAGGGTCTTGCCATCGGAGCTTCTAAGCTTGTAAGAGCCAGGGCGACTGATACCAACAACTTCAAACGGTCCATCCCAGTTTGGACTAAGTGTTCATTCACTCGGGATTTTGTCACAGAGTAATCTTTTCTTCAATACCCAGTCCCCCACTTTGAAATAATGAGGTTTGACCCTTGAGTCATAGTAGTTGGAGAGGCGCTGCTTGTAGGCGACATTCATCAAGTGAGCTTAGTTTCTGTGTCCTCGACTAGATCTAAGTTGATGGTAAGTTGTTTGTCATTTTCACTTTGCACATAGTTCTAGACTCGGAACGTTGCTTGCTCAAGCTCAATTGGGACAACAGCCTTTGTACCAAAGGCAAGTGAGAATGGGGTTTCTTCTATTGACATCCGATATGAAGTAAGGTATGACTAAAGAACTTGGGATATAAATTCTGGCCAACAACTTTTAGCCTTGTCCAAGCTGGTTTTCAAAGTTCGCTTGATTATTTTCTTGATGGTTTCAACTCGTCCATTAGACTGAGGATGAGCTGGGGAGGCAAAACATAAGTTGATGTTGAACTTAGAGCAGAACATCCTGAACTTATTGTTGTCGAACTGTCACCCATTGTCAATGACTAGCATTCGGAATGCCGAATCTGCAAAGTATGTTTTTCCATATGAAGTCTTCTATTTTTGCCTCAGTAATGGTTGCCCAGGGTTCTACTTCGGCCCACTTTGTGAAGTAGTCAACTCCAATGATTGCTTAGCGGACCTTGCCCTTCCCTGCAGGCATTGGGCCGATCAAATCAAGTCCCCATTGGACGAAGGGCCAATGGCTGATCATAGGAGTGAGCGGCTCGAGAGGAGAGTGGGGAATAGTTGCGTAACGTTGATACTTATCACATGAACGGGATATTCTGATGGCATCTTGGTGGAGTGTTGGCCAGTAATATCCTTGGTGAAAAGCCTTGTGTGCTAGGGATCAAGATCCAGCATGATCTTCACAGACTCCTTCATGTATTTCCCGAATGATAGTTTCCGCCTTCGCGGGCGTAAGGCATCTTAGGTATGGTAGGTTAAAACCCCGCTTGTAGAGTTGGTCATTGATGATCAAGTAACGGGTAGCCTTGTATCGATTCTGTTTAGCTTGGACTTTATCATTTGAAAGGGTGACATGAGCAAGGAATCTATAAATCGGGGTAATCCAACTATCCCCATGTTGAAAGTTGCATACTTCTGCAGCCATGGTGCTTGGTGCTGCCAACAATTCGACCTTAATTTTTCTCCTAATCTTGTCTTCCATCGTTGAGGCGAGGCGAGCCAAAGCTTCTGCATGACTGTTTGCCGCTCGAGGAATTTAGGTGATCTAGTAGTGGAAGTGCTTGAGCAACAATTGTGTTTATGCCAGATATGCTGTCATGGAGCTATCTTTAGCGTCAAAGTTGTTGGTGACCTGGTTAACCACCAATTGGGAGTCATTGAAGATATCAATTCGTTTAACCCCAAGGTGTTTGGCCAAACATAAGCCTGCTATGAGGGCTTCATATTCGGCCTCATTGTTCGACGTCTTGAATTTGAAACAAAGAGCATACTCCATCGCCACTTTGTTAGGGGTAGTAAGGACTAGTCCTGCTCCACAACCCTGTTGGTTAGATGAGCCATCAACATATAGACCCCATGCTGAGGTTGTTGGTTATATTTTCTGAGCTTCTGAAGGTAATGAAACCACTTCTTTAGGCGTAGAAACAATGTCAACATGATATGTGAAGTTGGCGATAAAGTCTGCCACTGCTTTGCCCTTCTCAGCTGGCTTTGGTTGGTAGGAGATGTCAAACTCACCCAATTCTATCGCCCATTTGATCATTCACCCCGAAGTGTCAGTTCTTTAGAGTATCTGTCGAAGAGGATGATTGGTAAGCACGATGATAGAGTGTGCTTAGAAGTAATGGTGAATTTTTCGAGCAGACATGACCAATGCTAGAGCCAATTTCTCAATGTTGGAGTATCGTGTCTCTTGCATCTTGTAAGGCCTTGCTAGCGTAGTAGACAGGCCGTTCGACATTACCATCATTTTGAATGAGAACGGAACTTACAGCTGAAGCCGATACCGACAGATAGATTATGAGAGTGTCACCAACCTCAGGTTTGGAGAGCAAATGGACTTTACTCATGTAGTCTTTGAGGTTTTTGAATGCCTCAGCACATTCATCAGTCCATGTAATGTACTTCTTACTTCCCTTAAGTGCTTTGAAAAAAGGAGCACATTTGTCTGTGGCCTTAGAGATGAACCTAGTTAAGGCTGCCACCTTACTGGTAAGGCTCTGGATGTCTTTTGAAGTTACCGGTTCCTTCATGTCGATGATTGCTTTGATCTTCTCGGGATTAGCCTCAATGCCTCGTTGGCTTATCATGAAGCCTAAGAATTTACTAGAGCCTATGCCAAAGGCATATTTGTTGGGGTTCAACCTCATTCGATACCTCTTCATAATGGTGAAAGTTTCAGATAGGTTGGTGATGTGTTGGTCAACATGTTTGCTCTTGACTAGCATATCATCAACATAAACTTCCATGCTCTTCCCAATCTGTTCAGCGAACATCGAATTGACTAGTCTCTGATAAATCGCCCCTGCATTCTTTAGGCCAAAGGGCATGACTTTATAGTAATATAGTCCTCTATTAGTAGTGAAGGCTGTGTGTTCTTGGTCCAGAGGGTTTATAAGGATTTGGTTGTATCCAGAGTAAGCATCCATGAAGCTCAGAAGTTCACACCCTGTCATAGAGTCTATAAGTCTATTAATGAGAGGAAGAGGAAATTTATCCTTCGGGCATCCTTTGTTTAGGTCGGTGTAGTCGACACACATTCTCCACAAAGCCTTTGGAGCATGAGACTTTCTTTGGTCGGATTTTTCTTATCAAGGAGCACATTTGCTACCCATGTTGGGTAATTGACTTCGCGGACGAAGCCTATGCCTTTGAGTTTTTCAATCTTCTGCCTTCATTGCTTCATATCGTTCAGCGTCATAAGATCTTCGCTTCTGTCTCACCGGCTTAGTCTTGGGGTCAATACTCAAGCGATAACATATGATATCGGGAGAGATGCCTGGCATGTCCTCGTATGACTAGGCGAAGACCTCAGTGTTCTCTTGTAAAAAAGAGATCAATGCCAACCGAATGGGTAGTGACAAGGTGGTGCCAATCTTCACCATGTGATATGGATAATATTTTGATATAGAAACCTTCTCCAGCTCTTCAGCGGGTTGTGCTTGCTGGGCGAAAGAGTCATCTCGAGGATCGTCAGGTTGATTGTTGCCATCATGAAGATCCAAGTTGGCTTTATCCGGGCTGGTCTTTATGACTTGGTCATGTATAGAAAAGGTTTCCTTGGGCATAGGCAGGTGTTGTTGCTTGACTGAAGTGTTGTAACATGACAGTGCACTAAGTTGATCTCCTCTGATGTAACCATTGCCATAGGGGGTTGGAATTTCATCAATAACATATGTGTGAATACCATGGCCTTGAGATCATTGATGCCTGTGCATCCAAAGATGACATTGTATGTCGTTGGGCAATCAACTACCAGGAAGTTAGTGGTAATGATAGTTGTGTAAGGGCCTGTACCAATGGTGAAAGGTAAGTGTATGCTCATTATAAGTTGCACGATATCACTGGAGAAGCTTATTAGAGGAGAAATCGAGCGATCGAAAAAATGTTCAGCTACATTAAGTGCCCTGAAAGCTTCAACAAACATGATATTGACCGAAGCCCCCGTGTCTACCAAGATTCGTCGTACTTCAAAGTTGGCTATGTGAGCCTCCACGATCAGTGGGTCGTTGTGAGGGTAGATGATACATCTTTCTTCCTCGGGGTAGAAACATATTGGATCCCAGTTAGGCTTTTGACACTTGCCTCCTCTGATGTCTTTCACGTGAAACACTTGGTGGCCAGGCCTTAAAGCTCTTTCACTGTTTTTCATAGTCCTATTGGAAGATTCAGATATGGGTGTGCTGCCACTTATGGAATATATCACATTCACTTGGCGTTGGTTACGGTTATCCCTTGAAGGGTGAAGGAGGAATCGATCAATTTTTCCTTCACGGGCCAAAGTTTCAATATGATCATGAAGGGTGATACACTTCTCGCCGTCATGGCCGTTATGCTCGTGGTAGCAGCAAAACGTGCCCGTGTTCTTCGTGGGCTTGTAACCCGACTGTCTCGGCATTAGCTTCGATATTAGGTGTGCTATGCTGCGGTAAATGGTCACGCATATGACATTCAAATGTGTGTATGTCTCATACCTCGGGGTAAGGCATGTCCTGACACGTGCTTGGTCGACTGTGTTGACTGCTTGGTGGCGGGCATTATCGTGGTGATACCTTTGGTTATCGAGATAGTGTCCCTTACTCATTTTACTAAAATGAGACCGGTGAGGATGGAAATCTTTCCTTTTGCCCTGAGATTTATCTGTCTGTTAACTTGGTGAAATATTAAGTAAGGCAGGGGAAGGCACCGTTGCCGTTTGGAAGGTCGAGGTCTTTTCATTTGGTTGGATCTGGCTTCCAATCCCTACTTGCTGATAAGGGGTGGTTATGGGGGGTTTCCCTTGATTTGTCATTGCCTCAGCGGAGGCATGGTTGTAAGCATGTGCCATCACCTCAGAGTAAGTTTTCCAAGTGTTGGCATTGATCATGTACTTGAAAGAACAATCACGTAGGCCTGCCGTGAAGGCTTTGAGGGCAGTCTTGTCGTCTGCCTCAGCACAACGGGAATACTCATGGCTGAAGCGGCTATCATACATACGTAATGACTCGTCTAGCTTCTGGCGAATAGTGTACAAGTTATCCGTAGAGTGCAAGTGATCGGTCTGGAAAATGTGTTGAGAAACAAACAGTTTCCTCAATTCCTCAAATGAGTCTACCCTCTCAGGTGGAATACGACAATACCAGTTTAGAGCTCTACCAGAGAGGATGGAAGGGAAGAGAAGACATCGCTCTTCGTCAATGTGCATCCGGTATGCCATTGTGGACTCAAAGAGGTTAAGATGTTCAATTGGGTCCTCATTTCCAGTATAGAGTTGCAAGCCAAGCTTCTGTTTTGTCTTTGCTTTGAGGGGGTGTCAAGGATCCTCCTTGTAAGAGGGCCAGACCTAGGTTGGTTCCAATCAGGTATCTCAGCTTGTCGTTCGGCCTTCAACTTGTTTACTTCTTTAAAGAGTTGTAGGACAAGAGGGTTCTGAGTGGAGTCATGTACCACTGGAGCTTTCTTTCATAAATCTCCATCTCATCTTGGAAGTATGAAGGTTTGATCAAGAGCATGTGATTTTTCCCTGGACTCGCCATACTGACTTCCAAGGTATGTCTGTCGGAACATCTCTAAGTCCCCTATACCGTCATGTTTCTCTATGACTTGTTGCCCCTTCCCCAAATTGGTAGCCAGCCTGGGACATGGGAAGGGACCAAATATTTCAGAGACCCTTGGGTCATTGATCTTCGAGCTTACATGGATAGGATTGTCTTGACGTTGCTTTAGAAAGTCTCGACAGTCGCGAAAGACAGCTTTCGATCCTTCCACTCATTCTGTAATGAGGTGTCTTCCTCCACTCTTCCTGCTTCGGGTTGAAGCAGTTGGGTTGAGAGAAGTCTCATGTTGGTCACCATTTCAATAAGTAGCTCGCTCTTCAACAAGAATACCCATGTCGAGGGTAAATGACCCTTCGTGTTGGGGGTACCCAGTTGATGGTTGACTTCCACATCGGTGATGAGCTCGTGTGTTTTAGTATATCTAGCCTCGTGGAGCATCTCGAAGACCTTCTCATACTGCTCTTGGAGGATCTCATTCTTCATCGCTATCTTGTTGTTTTGAGCCTCCAGCTCATCGACTTTAGCCTGAAGAGCAAACTTCTTTTGTTCCTTCTTTCGTTGCTTCGCACCAGGTGCAAGAAGGGTGCCATTCTGTGTGTTGTGGCTTCCTTCGCTCCCCATGTTGGAAATGGATGCTTGGTCAAAAGAGAGTGTATGAATGGTGGAAACCAGCTTAACAAACCTAAAGAGAGGGCATAAGTGTCGTTCCCACAGACGGCGCCAAATGTTGATGCACAAAATCAGGGGGACTTTGGTACAACAGAAAATGTTAAGTTTGTGACCTTCGCTAGATTGCTCCGGTCACTAGTGTGGATAAGTATGTAAATGGATAGGGACATGGAAGCAAACACAAGATGTACGTTGTTCACCCAGATTGGCTACGTCCACGGAGTAGAGGAGTTCTCATTAATTGTGAAGGGCTTACACAAGTGCATAAGTTCAAGCTCTCCTTTAGTGAGTACTAGTGAATGATTTAGTACAAATGACATTAGGAAACATTGTGGGAGAATGATCTCCTTTTATAGAATAGAGTTTCTAGCTTTGTTCTGACATTGACACGTGTCGTGTTGTGATTGGTGTGGATGCAAATTTCTTCCTCTTTGATCTTGGACAAAATTGCACCTACAAAACAAATAACACCTTAGGTCAAGGCCAAGAGCCTCACGCGTCCACGATGAATTGGGGGGGGCTTTGGCCGAAGAACCTCTTATGCCAAAGTTAGAATTTTGAGAGAAAAGTGTTTGAGAGCTTTGGAGAATTTTAGCAAGAGTGAGGACCTACGTTTTTGGTGAGAATGGGAGCCTATTTATAGGGATAGGGTTCTTGATTTAGGTTGAATTTAGGAGTTATGGAATAATTAGCTAATTAAAATAATTCTCTAATTAATTGGCTAATTATTATCATAAAAGGGGAAAGATGTGGTAAACAAAGGTAAATGGTATGGCTGATTTCCTTGGTGTGGAGGATAACCGGCCTTTATGGTGTTTTTTGGATATAATGGATGGTTTAATTGACAATTAATGGGTTAGTTAGGCAATAAACCCATTAATTAGCCAATTAACAAAATTTAAAAGGAATGTGTTTGGGAATTACCTTGTAGAAAGGATTTGATGTGGTTGGATGAAATAGGTTTTGAATTGTTACCTATTTTGGGCACTTTTGACTTGGTTGAAAGATGATTCTCCGCTACTCGCGCGTAGGAATCCCGATGTGTCTCAAGGGTATTCTTTTTTATCCAAAGATCCATGTGTCGCCTTGTGATTATTTTTTGCTCCACAATTGGCTTCTGATGTTGACACGTGTCGCGTTATGATTGACTTCTGATGTCGACACGTGTCACGCCGTGATTTGGCCTCCTGGTTAAAGGGAAACTTTTCTAGGTCCTTGATGATATAACGTTGACCGTTGCTCAGTAGTTTCGGGATTGGTCAAGTATGGGTATACCTATATGTTTGTATCGATGGATATACCGAAATATTCAAATATATTAATGTACCTAAATGAAGAACATACAAAATTGTTATCGGACTATATATTATAAAAAAAAAATTAGTTGCCTAAATGTAGACATTAAAATATTATGATAAATTAAATGAAAATTAAATTTAAATGTAATTAATACATTAAAATAGGAATAAAAAGATAAATAAAACATCAAAATATAACTGATAAATGAGATGGTTACATACTAGGGACTAAAATTAGATTTTAATCTTACACAAGGTTATAGTCTAAAACTCATCTTTTTTAAGGATTAAAATGAAGTTTTCTAAAAAAATAAACAAGCCACAACTATAGGGTTGATCAATTAGCTTGCTTTTGATCTCACAACAGATGTTTCTAAAGAGAAGAGATCTCAAATTTGATCTACGTTCATATTTTGTAGTGAAAAAATTGATGGGGAATACTTCAAGTTTGACCCACCTCAAGAGATCTCAAGTTGTTGTATTTTTTTAAATATCTGACAAGGAGTACCAATATTGGTACATGACTTGCTCAATTATAGATCAAAATTTCATGCGTCTTTCCTCTAAAAATGATAAGGAGATAATGCTAAAATTATATGACAATTGATGAATGGTAACCACATCCACATGCATGGAAAGGAAACAAAGCTTGGCACTTGCACCTTGATATGTGGAAGTTTTATTTATTTTTTATTTTTGTGGTATTGGAATAGTCTAATTTAACATTTGCACGATACGATTTAAAAGCAAGGAACTGATTTATGCGCTCCTAATTTGTTGTCCTCCTACTCTCAGTCTTGTTTTAATATTAATAAGTTTGAATGGAATAAAGGCTAATAAGTAGACAAAAACAAGATGAGTAGTAATACAAGTACAACATTGATCCACCTTTGGCGGGATTTGATAATCAGGAAATTAAACATTACAAATATATTACAAAGATAATTCTGAACAGAATAAAGAAGATATGAAAATAATTACCAAAGCTTTCCAGGCTACAGGTTAACAAGATATGTAATCATGTTCGTTTCAAGATTCAGACCCATCCTTTTCGATGAACCCCTTCTTCCTTTCTCATCCCCGTCTTCTCTTCTCCCCCACTATCTTGAGCTTATTTTATTGGGTGGTATCATAAGTTAGCATTATGCTTGTGCCACTTCAACAAGAAGTGAGCCCACTTATGCAACATAAGCAAACGTAACATATATGTAACGAAATTGACAAAATCTTGCCAAAATGAAGCGATTGAGTTTCTAGTTGCAAACTGGGGATATTTAAGTTTTAAGGAAGAAAGTAAGATCAGGTTCGAGTTTCAGAAGAGATAACAAAAAATAAGATTTTGATCAATAGAAAGGCATCATCATGCACAGAAGTCAGTCAATTTAATCAAAATCTATCAAATATACAAATTACAAGTTGATCTTGCAAAGAAGTTATGCAAATTCCAAGGTGGTGAGAAGCAAGGATCCGAACCTAACTTAATCTTCTCATGTAGATCTTATAACGTGCATAACAAGTTACAAGTTGAGAACTCTAACAATTTCAATCTAAGTAGGCTTAAGTATTCATTCTCAGAGCTAGACAGCCATGTCTATTTCAGATCAACAAAGGATTTAGAAATGTAGCCTTTCAGATTCAGACGTCTTGTAAATCCAACCTTGACATGGTTTCATAATGAATCCAGCCTGAAAAACTTCGGAAAACTCATTGATCAAAGATCTACATGCAGCATCAGGTAGCTCCCCATCATCGGGATCAGGTAGATATACTCTTCTACACTCTGCAGATGTCTGAAATTCCTGAAGCAAGCCTTCAACGCTTCCAAACTGATAGCCTTGTACCCACAAGGTACGATCCAACGAAAAGGGGCCAAGTCTGTGTTTACATTCACTGCTACGCCATGTTATGTTATCCACTGGTTGACTCGTATTCCAATGGCTGCCAATTTCTGGTTTCCTGAAGAAAGATTCAAATATAGACATCACAGAAAAATTCCAGCCGCCAGTTTGAGTACCAATGTTCTTGGTTTTTTTTTGTTTTTTGTTTTGTTTTTTTTTTTTTTTTTGTTTTTTCTAAACACGACTAAATTAGGGAACTAGGAACCGCTACTTGTAAGGGAAGCTATAAGAGCAAAAACTCGGTACTGGCAATGATAATAAGCTATAATACAAAAGGAAGGAGATACAAAATGCCTTCACATCCTCAATCAAAGGCGAAGCCTATGATTTACTGATGTGGCACTAGCACTACTAAATTAAACACTTTACGCGACGAGGGACACTTTGTCGCGCAAAGCATCTTGAGGTCGCACAAAACCTATGGCGATAGATAAATTGTCGCGTAAAGGTCGTGAAAAAAGACCTTGCGCGACGGCGAAGTAGACATTCTTTGCGTACTGCCCGATGCTTTAGTACTCGTCGCACGAAAGGTATACAAACAAAGGCTTTCGGTGCACAATATAAAAGGGTACAAGTTTGCTTTGTGACGAGAAAATTATGGGGACGTCTACAATTCGTTTGTAAAATATTTGCGCAACGAAAAACCTAAGACGCTGTTTGGACCCAAATTTACATCATCGGCCCGTGTAATCGAGACCGTAGAGTAAACATAGTTCTCAGCCGTCGGATGAAAAAGTGAAGATATTTTTGTTAAAAGATAATATTATGGTTTTTATCATAATTATCTTTTAATTTGAATTATCTTGACATATTCTTAAACGGGATGGATAGGATGCAAATTATATCCTCAAGTAAGAGGTACAGTTCAAATTAATTTGGATGTTTAGCAATGAACGTGCAGATTGAAAAAACTTGGGGATTTGATGATTTTAAAGTCATGGTCTTGGATAATGATGGGATAAGGAACCTAGGTAGACTAGGTCTTTTTACATGGTGATGGATGGTGTCAGATGGGGTTTTGATGATAAGAAGTTTAGGTGGGCTAGGCTTTTTATGAGATATGATAAAGCCTAACTTTTATTAGGTTTGAAAAGTCACAAAAGCTGGAGGATAGGCTTTGGCATTTCACACGGATCAATTTTGAAGGAGTCAGAGTTGCAGTTCGTGCCAAGCAAGTACAAAATACTATAAATACAAGCTATTCTGCGACAGAAAGAAGCCCCCTACAAAATCAACACAAAATTGCCCTGCGCAAACTCTCACAACTTGTGATTTTTCTTTTCCCTTTTTCGCTGACACATCTTCCGTTGGCATCAACAGCACTGTGGAAGCAACCGGTGATATCTTAAGTCGGCATAGATAGCTCTGTCACCGTAGAGTCAGTCGATCTCGCAGTATCTTCCGTTGGCATCAACAGCACTGCGGCGAGAACGATTGATTACCTATCCAAGTCTCGGTCGAGAAGGGTTTCTGAATCCTTATTGGTCGAGGTCATCTCATCAGCCTTCTCGGCGAAGTGAGGTGTTACAATTATTACATTCGGCACATTGAAAGCCGAATTTGATATTGAACTTCGTAAGAATAGTAACCTTGTCTTCAGGTTTGAGAGCCCAAGAGGCCGAGACGTGTTCCTTTCTCGGCCGCAATCGCAAGACGCAGAAGTCAGTAGCGCGACCCAACGCAACATCAACAAATTTACTCCTCGGCCGAGCTCGGCCGACGAGTTGGCACGCCCCGCATTCACCGAAAGACGTAGTTAGCTCATTAATTACTCGGCATGCGCGCCACGTAGGCTTTGTAGTTTCTAGGGTCAACATTTTGGCACGCCCGGTGGGACCCAGTGCTAATACTACGAAGTTCATATGATATATCAAGATTCCAATCTGGCTCAACGTAGCCGATTGTACGAGCTCCTGGAGGAATTGAAAAAACATAATGAGGAATGTAAAAAATCTTTGGAAGCAGAAAAAGTTCTTCGTGGCCATAAAGAGATGCAAAAGTCATTCGCTTGCATGTTGAAAATAAAAGCTCCTGTTACCCTGCAAGGGCAATGGGTAAATGAAGACAAGGCTCGATTTAATGCCTGGCTAGATGAAGAAAATTTTCCTTATGTGTCTGATTACAGATCGATTCCATTTGAAAAATGGTTAGGCCCAAAGGCCGGGGGGCAATTTTTCGCTCCGGCCGTAATCAGACATCGACCTAAGAAAATTGTTAATTTGGCCGAAGAACAAAGGCCACCTATTTTTTCGGTCGAGACTGAAAGTGTGGTAGGCCTGGATGAAAAAATTCAAGTTTTTGCGCCACAAATCGACTCAGAAAATAATTCGTCAAAAGAATGCTCCAATGACGAACGAGGCCGAGATATTGGCCTAGCCCAAGATACTACGCCAATTGATATGATTATTGGCGATAAAGTCGATATGGAGAAATCCTGTTCAGCTAAGTTGTTTGAATTAAACGCCGAAATTATGCCTGGGGGGCATAATACTTGTTCCACACATTCGGCAGCCGAAAATGCAAAATATTTTGCCGAGTCAAAAATATTTTGGAAAAATTCTTTATTCGGCCTAGAGCGAAATCAATTTGAAAATTTTGATGCAAAAAGATCACGGCTTGGAATAAAGCATCGTTGGCCTCCTCCTAAATATGGTTCGGCCACTTTTATTTCCATTTAGAAAAAAATAAAAATAAAAAATATTTTCTTAATCATCTGGCTACGTAAGCCAATGCATAAGAAAATAAGGGGGGCAACGATCCAAATATATATATATATTAGTTGGTCGAAGAAGCAATCCAGGCTTATATATATTAGTTGGCCGAGATGGCTGAGAAGAAAATGAAATTTCGGTTTTAGCCTCGGCCTCGGCTACTTTACAAAAGCCTCGGCCTCGGCAAGTCATTCCGCCAGGTCCCCATGTGTTCACACCTGTCACATCATCACCACGTAATACTCAAGAAAATAAGGGGCAGACAAGCAGAGATTTGATAGCAATTTTCGAGGTATAAGATATATTTGGCAGTGCATTCGGTGAAAAGCAGTGCATGTGAAATGGCATGCATGCAACGTTTTGGGGTGCTTCTTGTTCAATAGTCTCAGCCGAGAGAAATTGCGGCGGATAAAATAATTTTTTTTTTATATGGCCGAGAATGATGGAGCTATAAAGAAGCTGCTTGGTGAAACGACTACTCAGTACAGAAATGCCCACAATTTTTGGGGTGCCAATTCAAAAAAGACATGTTCTAGTGGCCGCAAGTTTTAGGTGGTAGGCCCCTGGCTTAATATTATTTAGTCAAGTCTTTGAATGGGGTCATTCGGCCATGGGGTCGTTCGACAGTAATGTGGAGACATTATTAATGGCAGCTTTTCGACTGGTGCATTCGGCTGATGCGTGTTTTCGGCCCGGGTGTCTCGGCTACCCAGTTTATCTCGGCCCCAGTTAATTAGCTGGAGAGACTTAATTTCCTTAATCATTCGGCTTGCGAGCCGAAGCTTAAGAAAACTGGGGGGCAATGTTTGGACCCAAATTTACATCATCGGCCCGTGTAATCGAGACCGTAGAGTAAACATAGTTCTCAGCCGTCGGATGAAAAAGTGAAGATATTTTTGTTAAAAGATAATATTATGGTTTTTATCATAATTATCTTTTAATTTGAATTATCTTGACATATTCTTAAACGGGATGGATAGGATGCAAATTATATCCTCAAGTAAGAGGTACAGTTCAAATTAATTTGGATGTTTAGCAATGAACGTGCAGATTGAAAAAACTTGGGGATTTGATGATTTTAAAGTCATGGTCTTGGATAATGATGGGATAAGGAACCTAGGTAGACTAGGTCTTTTTACATGGTGATGGATGGTGTCAGATGGGGTTTTGATGATAAGAAGTTTAGGTGGGCTAGGCTTTTTATGAGATATGATAAAGCCTAACTTTTATTAGGTTTGAAAAGTCACAAAAGCTGGAGGATAGGCTTTGGCATTTCACACGGATCAATTTTGAAGGAGTCAGAGTTGCAATTCGTGCCAAGCAAGTACAAAATACTATAAATACAAGCTATTCTGCGACAGAAAGAAGCCCCCTACAAAATCAACACAAAATTGCCCTGCGCAAACTCTCACAACTTGTGATTTTTCTTTTCCCTTTTTCGCTGACACATCTTCCGTTGGCATCAACAGCACTGTGGAAGCAACCGGTGATATCTTAAGTCGGCATAGATAGCTCTGTCACCGTAGAGTCAGTCGGTCTCGCAGTATCTTCCATTGGCATCAACAGCATTGCGGCGAGAACGATTGATTACCTATCCAAGTCTCGGTCGAGAAGGGTTTCTGAATCCTTATTGGTCGAGGTCATCTCATCAGCCTTCTCGGCGAAGTGAGGTGTTACAATTATTACATTCGGCACATTGAAAGCCGAATTTGATATTGAACTTCGTAAGAATAGTAACCTTGTCTTCAGGTTCGAGAGCCCAAGAGGCCGAGACGTGTTCCTTTCTCGGCCGCAATCGCAAGACGCAGAAGTCAGTAGCGCGACCCAACGCAACATCAACAAATTTACTCCTCGGCCGAGCTCGGCCGACGAGTTGGCACGCCCCGCATTCACCGAAGGACGTAGTTAGCTCATTAATTACTCGGCCTGCGCGCCACGTAGGCTTTGTAGTTTCTAGGGTCAACAGACGCACATGGTTTTGCACAAAGAAACAAAAAAGAAGCGCGTGGTTTTCAACGATGACTAGGCGGCATCGCGTAAGTGTAATTTGTAGTAAAACAATAATAAATAGTATAAAAGGAATATTATTAAAATATATATTTCATACAATTGACAAAAACAATAAATTAATGAATAAAAAAAGTATTTATAATATAAATAAAAATGTACGTACAAATACAAAGTTTAAAAAGAAAGCGGGAACAAAAAGTACAAAAAAAAAAGGAATAATCTATGGGCAAGTCGTTCGGAGGTGGTTGGTAATCTTGTTGTTGGAAGGGGGTGGGGTTGGGGATGGGGTCGGAGGTCGACAGGCCTGATTGCTGTGTATGCTTGGGCTTGAAGGGTTCTGATGGCGATGGTGCAAAAAACCAGGGAGACGAATCCAGGAGGAAATGAGGGCTTGCACAAGCAATGACATTTGAGACTTGTGTGATACAAGCTCACTCCTCAGGCTAGCGACTTTTTGCGTCAAAGCCGTAACCTGGCCCTTCGACTGCAAGGATGAAAATGCTGCACTCTCCCGCCGCCTGGCATTCCCAATCCCCCTACAATATGTCCCTAGCCTCTAACCGAAAGTCTGGTCCAATGTTTCTGTGAGGATGTGAAACCCCGCATCTTGAGGGAGATCTACAGACTCGATCGGCATGTCAGGGGGAAGCTGGGAGGCGGACTTCTTAAGCACCGACTGACCCTTTTCCACCATAGTCGGTTGTGAACAAAAACACGGATTATTAATAGAAAACAATTTGAAATAATTAGTATAAATCTTTAATGTATAAGAAATTACTTACATGAAGGGAGTTGGTCAACTCATCCGTAGGCTGAACATAAACCTCAGCAAAGACGTTGATCTTTGGGAATTTTGAACTCGCCTGAAATAGAAAAAAGATGAGGAAAATGTTAGTATGAAAAAAAAATATTATTAACGACATTTTAAAAATGGAAATGAAAGTTGTAATATATACCATCCGTCAAGCTTCCATCCTATACGAGAAAGGCCTCGAACCCGAATGGTGGAGAAGAGTCTTCTTCTCCCAATTGATCTTGTTCGCCTTCTTCTATTATCCATAAAATAAACATATTAGTTGTAATATTTAAAGAACATTAAAAAAAATTCATAATAAACATTAGTAAAAATTTACAAAAGTAAAATGAAAGAAGTCCTAATTAAATACGCACCACATAGCTCGACTCCTTGAAATGACTGCAGAGCCAGACCCAACTATCTTGTCGGTCTTCAAGCTCGTTCGCAACCCTCCTTGAGAGCGACCTGTGAATCATCAAATATCTTGAAATAGTGGTGCAGAGCACTCTTCCACTGCTTGTAGCGTTCAGAGAAGAGCCAATTGAGGTACATTGATGAGTAGATTTTATATTATATAGTTAACCCTATTCTTAGTATGTTTTGGTTAATATTTTGGAAGAATTTTGATACTATGAATTGTATTTTCAATATAGAACTTTCAACTTTCTCTGGAGCAAAATATAATCAAATAGACAAATTTTGGAGTAATTCCAATTGGAGGACGTTCGTGAGTTGCTTAGCTTGATCGTATCAAAATATTGGATTTTTCCACTAAACGGTGATTTTCTGGAGATATAATAAAGGAGCAATACGCGGTGCTGGAATAGTGACGTTTTGGGATTGAATTGCGTTTTTGGAGCCTAGGATGAGCTCTGATGGGTTCGTGGTCTTCTGGAGATATGTTCAGAACGTCCTGATCTTCAAAACAAGCTATTATGGGCCAGATTTAGAGGTTTTTTAAGGATAAAACGTGGCTTGACAGTAGCTTAGCAGATTCTCCTAGCTTAATTAGGACTCTATTTTCTAAGTTATTTTATTATTATTTAGTTTCCTAGTTGGAACAAAATTATTTTATTATTATTTAATTTCCTAGTTGGAACAAAAGACTACATTTTAGGGTTTGTGCGATGGCATAGAAGCATATATTGCTTTGCCGTTCACAATTTTTCTCGACGCTCTCTTTTATTCAACTTTGGAGATAGAGGAATTGCTAGGGTTTTCAAGGGCTTTCAGATTTTCTACTTCAAGATGTTTTCATTCCTTTTCTTCTAATAATATTCCCTATGATTTCAATTATGAATAAGCATAACTAATTCGGTTTTCTAGGGGCAAAGTCTTGAGCCTTAGCAAGAATACTTTGAATTATTGATCACCGTTTTAAATTATCTAATATTATTAATGCTTGATCACCATGAGGATATTTAGAAAAGTAATTTGATGCAATTTTGGTAAGAATATTCCTTGAAATTGACGACGTCTTAAGGGTTGCATTATTTTTCAAAGGATTTTCACAAAGCGTAATGAGTCTCTCATGTTCATAGTTGATTCGAACGTCCGGACGGATTGCATGTTAGATATAAGTGCTATGTTGGAGGTTCCAAATAGAATATAAATTAGGAAAACCTAACCTCCAAAGTGGGCATGTGTAGATCATAAGTAATTGGTAAAAATTCATAGGATTGCTAGATGATGGTGAAACCCTACTACTATTATAAATTGGTGTTTAAAACTCTTTTCTTTTATCATATTAATTTTGGGTGAATTTACTATTAGTTTTATTTAAAATTCGTTTTTAATATTACCTAATTTCAAAATCTCTTTTATTAATTTTTAATTTTAAGTAGTTAATTAAGAATTGTTTTTACATAAATTATCCAAATAGTCCTTGAGAAGAACGATCTTGCATGAGCATCTATACTACAATAACCTTGAACCCTTGCAAGTATTTTGTATGATTTTAACCCTATTTGCGTAGACGGTAAAAATCCTATCATACACCATCATGTCCTCGTTTTAGCCTCTTACTCTGTGCAACAGTCACAAGTCTGAGAGCATTATAAAATTCTGGCCGACCAAGAAAACCAGTTTTGTTCTTATCAGGATGCATCCATATTTGCAGCTTGTAAACATACAACATTTGATCAGCCAGATGCATCATGCTGAATCAAATTCTGAATTTTGTAGATTAAATAAGTCCGCATATAAGAACAAGCAAGAGCAACACAAAAAACTTTCCAACAATCTTAAGCTGTTACGACACCGTGATGTATAATACTAATAATGACATGAACAGAACACGAAGATACAGGACCAACTAGGACAAATTAGAGATTCATTCCAGAACAATATAAGTCTTAAAAAAAGTCCATTAGAACAAGGTGAGAGGAATGTGAAGTTGGTCTATAGCAATCTGTTCGGACATGAATTTACCTAAGGAGGATCCCTGGCTCGAGCACACAGCTCCCAAGGAGTTGGCACTTTGGTTGGTTGTTAGGCTACTGCTTGTTAAGAGGCTGCAAGAGGAGGACAAATTTAGTTCTGAAATGTGCCTTTGTGGGGCCTCAGGTGTAGGCCTTGAGGCTCGCAATCAAAACTAACTAAGTGCTTAGGCATGCCAATGCCATCTCAGTATGGCAGATGTAGAACAAGTGTGTTTAAGTCGATTACATGCGCCCCAAGTTATTCTGACTTTTTGTTATCAAAGGATTATCGTAGATGAGTTAAGTCTACATTAAGTTATTTTTTGTGCCTTAAGATTAAGGACTTTTAGTTCATTATCTTGTATGCTTTAAAGGGTGGAAATCCATATCTAACTAAGTCATCAGTTTGATCCCCATTTTGGCTTTTATGATAGTAAAACTACTAAGTAAACCAGATATGAGGATCAATGGAACTTGTGATCAATGGATGACTGGAAATAACTTGAATATATATTGGGGAGTACATCATAATACTAGATCTACTAATTGAAAGATGAAACAAAGAGAGTCAGGCAAGATTTCACCTTGTCGGGCAAGGTCAAACGTGTTGCAATTTCTTCTCTTTGTGATTCTAGAAGTGTGTGTTTAAAAAGGATGAATGGTAAACAACTTTTTACGAGATAATTGATACTACGCCACTAAGGGTGATAGCAGAGCCTTACACTAGACAAAAGATGGCTTTTGTAGAGAGTTATCCTGAAAAGGATTGAGATATGGGCTGATTACAGCTTTTAGATGCAAATTTGGCTTGAGAGCAGAGTTTGTATGTTTGTTTGTTTGATTGGTTGAGTGTTCTTGTCTATGGGGCTCTTTCTCCTTTTATAGAAATTTTATCTTGGCTGTTGCAAGCTTTGCCCAAAAGTACTTCAGTGAATCATCATCTTTTTTACATGTTCTGCCATTAGAAAGTGCTTTTGGGTTGAGAGTAGGTTGATTTCCATCAGTTGTCACTTCTCTTGTAAGCACATAACCTTTTCATTAATGAGAAGTCGCCATATTGTTTTGAGATGGATGGTTGGGCTTAGTGTTGGACCTCGGGTGAGTTTCTTCACTTTAGCTCTTTTGGGCTTTCATTCATTTAAGTCCAAAGTTTAAATATTAACCCAAACAGTGCCCCCTTCAATTGTTGTTGAGCCTACAAACTGAGGCGCAAATAATGATTGAATAGCCGCCCACGCCTTTACTCGGGACTCGCACCGTTTTAAAGCAACCGTCGGTTAACAAGGACCTTTGCACTAACCCACGAACTCTACCATTAAATATCCACCTATTATATAATCCCCTCTAATCTCTTTAGTAAAGCACCCTTAACCAATTCAACCCCTTTTAATTTCCAAAACCCCTCAGAAATCCTAGAGTTCAAATTTTTTGAAATCCCTCTTGTTCTTCAACTCTTCCTTCTTGGTTCCAAATTTCATCCCATTGTTTCCTCGAGATTATCCAATGGTACCCACGGTTGCCTGGATTCAATCTCCCTACGAGATTGGTAAGGGGATTTCCATCATGCGTAGTCTTCTTAATGGCCTTCATCGCCCTCGGGCGAGCCTGTATACTGGGCTCTTCCCCAAGGAGGAAGGAGTGCACTTCTTGGGATCTGCATGGATTCCTCAATCACTGGCTTCTTCATTATCCTCATAGAGACGTACTGCATCCAACTTCAGTTTCAAGACTTTTATGGCTTTGTGGGGTAGCCGAGCACCGTTAATTACACATGTAGATCCTACATGTGGATGCAAAGCTAAACTTCCTCATATTAATATCCACAAGCCCAAACTTCCCCATAACTTCTGCTTCCTTGATCAATTCATCCTCATAGGTGTATGCTTCGAGATCAACCACCACGATAATGCCAAAGACCTTGGTAGAACTTGTGGAAAAAGACTCTTCACTGATTCGAACGTCGAGCTTATACATGAAAGTGGCAATGGCCGTTAGTAACCACTTAGCAAGATCTTCTGTCAATCAGCTTCATCATAAGCCTGAAGAGGTCAAGAGAATAAATTTTGAAATTTAACGATGCGAAAGCATAGTTAGCTAATAGTATCATTCTAAGATAGCTTCCCTAGTCAATGATGTAGAACTATTAAAGTGACTTTGTTGTAACTTCAACATTCAATGAAATGAAAATAATTTCTTTAATCGACTTTGGCTTGCATTTCTCTCTTGAAACTTGACTACGATGGATAAATAAGCTGACATTAAACTTCCCGCAACGTTTACACTTCTTCAATGTAGCAATCCCTGACATCCCACAAGGTTGGGTGATACTTCTTAAAAAACTTGGCATTAATCGAATGCCTTTGTAAACTTCCTTCCAAATCTGCCAAATAATATCCTCCTTTGTCCAAGGTTTGGTGAATAATGAAATGACCTTCTCAATTCGGGCTCCACTTCCCAAAGCCCCTTACTTGAGCTCCCACATGGAGAATTGCCTTCCATACTAACTCCCATTCTTTGAAGTTTTTCAACTTCACCTTTTTATTGTATGCTCGAGCAATAGCTTTCTTCCCCTTCTGAATTTTATCTAGATCTTCAATTCGGGCTATATCAAGATCTTCAACTCCTGGACACATAGTCTGAACACACTCAATCAACCTAGAGAAGAAGATGAGGGAGTATTAGATGATGAAATTAAGAGAAAATGGAAATGACGGATCCCAGATGGAGGAAAACCTAAGGGGATGAGTGCAGAGGCCAAATCTGCAGTTTGCCTTTGCACAACTGAATCTAGATTAGAAAGTTCACCGTTTGGACGAATGACTTTGCGCAACGAACATGGTCTTCGTCACAAATGTACTTTGCACGACTACAAGTTCATTTGTCACACAAATTATCTTCGCATGACAAACAAAGCATTCGTCGCGCAATGCATATTTTATTTATTTTTTTTATGTTTTTGCATTTTATGAAAAAAAAAATTAATCTAAATAAAAAACTCAAATTGACACATCTCAGCCCGGGCCCTCACCACATCCCAGACTCAACTCCACCGTAGCACGATATTGTCCGCTTTTAGCCCCGACCATACCCTCACAGTTTTGTTTCTGGGAACTTACACGAGAACTTCCTAGTGGGTCACCCATCATGGGATTGCTCTCGCGCGAACTCGCTTAACTTCGGAATTCCGATGAAACCCAAAGCCAGTAAGCTTCCACAAGGCCTCGTGCTTGATAGAGATGAGAATATACGTATAAGGCTTAGAAGATCCACTCCCCTGGACGATGTGGGATGTTACACAAACCTAATTAAACATTAAATTAATTAACTAAACTAATTTACTATCCCAAGTACAAATTATAATTAATCTAAATATTAATACTCATCCACATAACATAAATTATTAATTAAAATAAATATAAAGTCCACAAAATCTTTTTTTCAAAAAAAAAAAAAATTATTACAATTCCTTCAACCCTCCACCACTGGGGCAACAGCATCTCACTCTGCATCCCACAACACATCAAACTTCCACTGCTGGAAACGCTTCTTGAAAAGCTCATCTAGATACTTCCGTTACTTGTCATTAGTTTCGTCAACATCCCAATGAACCTACATTATTGCCAATACCAATAAATTAGTCATTTTAAAAATACTACTTTTTAACAAAAACAATTATACATTATTTAATACAAACTTACCAAAAACTCCTCCAGCATGGACTTCTTCAACTCCTCAGGCACCTTTTCCAAGACTCAAACTCGGCAGAACATTCCCTTTGCACCAAACCGCCAATATCATAAATAAGTTCGGCATACGCCTCAGCCACGCTTCTTTTGTCCTCAAAGTACGACACTTGCTTTCGTCGATACCTCTCTAATTACACTACAAGTTTCTTTTTGCCAGAATCTTCACCAGAATTAGCCATTGCTTTTGAAACAATTTTTTTTTGAAATTTAGGTTTCTGAAACTCTGTTTATATAGGAATAGAAACACTTTGCGCGATGAACTTGTTAGTCGCACAAAGCCCAAATTTCGTCGCTCAAACGTATCATAATTGCACAGTAAATGAATCGTTATCTGACCGTTTTCTTGCGCAACGACAGTGCGCTTCATCGCGCTAAGTGGTCTTGCTTGACGGCTGTTTCGTCGCTCAATCTTTTGCGTGACAAACGTTATTGATTGTAATTATAAAGTTTACGTAAACATACATATATACATTTATGTAAACTTTATAATTACAAACAAATATTCAGTTAAATATTTATTCGAAAAATAATTACTACCGTAAGTATTTATTCTAAAAATAATTAATTACTTAAATATTTATTCTAAAAATAATTAATACCTTCATCCATTCATTTATTTTAAAAACCAAACAGGAATTAAAGTTTAATTAAGTCCAAATACATAACTTATAAAAAAAAAACCTTCAATTTAAATATTGTCCTAAAAAAACATAAATTTAAAACTACTATTTCGATGGCCCTGATCCATTCTGCAAGACATTATAACACCACCAATTGTAACCTCCCTCCAACGTATCTTCCATCAACTTCATCAAATGTTCGTTCGTATCATTATCAAGAGTATAATTACACTATTACACATATATGCAAATAATTAATTCTTACATATAACAAAAAATTTCACAAAATTAATTATTGATCCATCAATAGTATACTTACTAATAATTCATCCATCACCGCCTTCTTCTTATTCCCTGGCACATTTTTCCAATAACTTCACTCAGCAGTAGGACAATTATTCCCAATGGCTACAACAATCGCATGGGCGAACTCAAAAAGCTGTCGTGGATCATTTGGGTTGCGGCGGGCATGCTCTGATCCTTGTTTTTATCCTCCATCCCAGCACAAACAGAATTGTGAAGAATAAGGAGAACTTAAATGTGAAGAATAAGGAGAGTAGAAGCGCATATTTATAGGAACGTTAGGGCCTTTGCGCGACAAAAGCTTTGTCGCGCAAACATCTGTAGTAAGTGCAATGGATTCCTCTGATTCACCTACCCTAAATGGTCTAATTGAAATTTGACAACAACTTGCGTGATGAATCCTTTGTCATGCAAAGGTTCCATTTTTGTCGTGCAAGGTTTTCGCACAAAAAAAACTACCCCGTGTTTTCTTGCTAACTTTGCGCAACGACAACAATTTTTCGTCGCGCTAAGTACTCTTGCAAGTTTTTATTTTGCGCGACGAATTTATTTTTTTTCGTCGCGCAAGTACCTCTTGTGTGACGAAATGTAGTTCGTCATGCAAGCTGTTTTTTCTACTAGTGTAGCCTTATGCTGTGAATTGATGTAACATAAATTAAAACGTAGGTCTAAGTGTGTCCCCAAGTGGAGGGGTTATGCAGGGAACTTGCTGGATAGCTAAGTAATTTAATAAAAGAATCCTTCGGATCAAAATAATAAACATCATAAATTCCTTACTAATGGCTTCGACATTGCATTGATAATGTTGCGTCACCTTTACGGTGTGATTTTATTGTCAATTTAGTATCGACTAGCACATTTTCACCTTTAGCTGCAAAACTAATCGGGTCGGGGTGTGTTAGTTGACGTCAAATTCATTGAGGTGCCAATTTTGGTCAGCGGCAACAACAAGCATAAGACAGATGGTGACAAGCTTGGCGACGAGGAGTTTCTTTGTAATCAAGGTCTTCAATTTTGATTGTAGCCCTTTGCTATCAAACCAGCCTTCTAACGGTCGACGGTGCCATCCAGGTTGTGCTTGATTTTCTCATTTGCAACCGACGAGTTTCTTCCCGGGTGGCAAGGGTTCTAGTGTCCATGTTTCATCAGCCTTTAGGGGGCAGCCTCTTAGTGCATGGCAAGACACCATTGGGCCTTCTTCATTGCTTGCAACAAAGAGCTTGGTTTGACCTATGTTGTAATAATCCGTTTCGAAATTTATTATTTATTTATTTTACAGTTTTGAGAAAAGTGGTTTAAAGCTCATTTTACATTTCACTTCAGTGTTTGAAGGTGGATTTAAAATAGGTGGATAGAGCTCGAACTTATGAGTGCATAGACGAAAATGACGTCCAATTCCGAGTTTGAACGAAAAAGTTAGAAGTGTTTAAGTTGGAGGGAATTTTGGTCTTTTTGACCAAAACTTACTAGAAATAGAAATCTGACCCCAGATTTTAAGAAAAAAAAACAAGATTTTCAAAATCAAAACCCGAATCGCAGCCAGAGCTGGATCAGAAAAGGGGTCGACCCACGAGTCATCGACCACGCCCTTGCTTGATTTTAGGGTCAGAGGACCAGTCCAAAAAACTTGGACTAATGAATAACAGGGACCGGATCCAATACCTTATCAAAAGTTGATCAGTAAATTACAAATACTTTCTGATTACAAGGAAAGAAACCCAAAAAATGGATGGTAGCAATGTTCAAGGGATGGATCATGGATGAACATGTGAATTGAAGGGTGTGAAGAAAAGTATGAACTATGATTTTATTCGGATGGGACCTTTTCTCGAAAAGCTTTGGATGAGAAGAGTTGAAATGGTGCAATACAGAATCTTGTGTCACCTTACTTCGAATGGAATATTATCCCTCTGAACGATATTTTCTTTTTATTATAAGAAAATACTATGATTTGTGTGGCAGACATAAAATTATAATATCAATTATTATTATTATTGAACAAACGATATTATCTATGCTAAAAGTTGGAGAGTGGGCTAAGCCTTACAATGGACTAGCAATAATGTTAAGACCACTCACTTATAAGAAAAGAAGAATTTTACTAGACCGTAGTATTAAGTGGCAATATTAATTATTAAGGATGAAGTAATATGCCTTCTTTTGTCTTTTCACACAGTTAATAATACAAATTTAATTTAATTTAAAGGAAAACTAACGAAAATTCTGAAAAGTCCAAAAAGACTTTAGTTTTAATAAAAATGACAAATAAATGTGTGATGAATAGTACCAGAGAAAGGTAAAAATGTGGTTTTTCGTTAAAAATAAACAATATCAAAAGTGTTTCGTTAAAACTCTCTTAATTTAAATGGTGAGGTGAACTTGGATGATGGTGTGCTAAAAGAAATGATCTTACTATTTTTGGTGTAATTGGTCAGAATAAAATTAATGAAGATATAAAATTAGAGATGGATCGAATTTCATGCATATAAAAGGTTTATTTATTTATATAGCAAACTTCATTTTAATCCTTAAAAAAGATGAGTTTTAGACTATAACCTTTTATAAGGTCCAACATCGTCCAGGGGTGAGGATCATGTTAGCCTTATATGTATATTCTCATCTCTACCTAGCACGAGGCATTTTGGGAGCTCACTAGCTTCGGGTTCCATCGGAACTCCGAAGTTAAGCGAGTTCGCTCGAGAGCAATCCCATAATGGATGACCCACTAGGAAGTTCTCGTGTGAGTTCCCAGAAACAAAATCATGAGGGCGTGATCGGGGCCCAAAGCAGACAATATCGTGCTATGGCGGAGTCAAGCCCGAGATATGGTGGGGGCCCGGGCCGGGATGTGACAATTTGGTATCATAGCCAATTCCTGGGCGGAAATGTGCCGACGAGGACGTTGGGCCCCTAAGGGGGGGTGGATTGTAAGATCCCACATCGCCCAAGGATGAGGATCTTGTAAGTCTTATATATATATTCCCATCTTTACCTAGCACGAGGCCTTTCGGGAACTCACTGGCTTCGGGTTTCATTGGAACTCCAAAGTTAAGCGAGTTTGCGCGAGAGCAATCCTATGATGGGTGACCCATTAGGAAGTTCTCGTGTGAATTCCCAGAAACAAAACCTTGAAGGCATGGTTAGGGCCCAAAGTGGACTATATCGTGCTATGGTAGAGTCAAGCCCGAGATGTGGTGGGGGTCCGGGCCGAGATGTGACACTTGTGTAAGATTAAAATTCAATTTTAGTCCCTAGTACATTTAATCATCTCATTTATTAGTTATATTTTGATGTTTTATTTATCTTTTTATTTTTATTTTTATGTATTAATTATATATAAATTTAATTTTTATTTCGTTCATCATAATATATTTTAATGTCTACATTTAGGCAACTAATTTTTTTATAATATATATTCCGATAACAATTTTGTATATTCTTCATTTAGGTACATTAATATAATTTGAATATTTCGGTATATCCATCAATACAAACATATGGGTACATTAATTCAATATAATGCATTTCGGTACATACATTTTGGTACACACATTTGAGTATTGACTTTTAGGTACATTAATTCAATATATTATATTTTGGTACATACATTTCGGTACATATATTTAGGTTCATTATAATATATTTCGGTATAATCATGTCGGTACAAATATTTCAGTACAAAAAAGTCAATTTTATATATTTTGGCACAATCATTTATGTACACTTACGTATTTATATATTTTTGTATCACAAATTTCTTTTAATATTTTCTCATTTATAATTAAAGAACTAAATATGTGCATATTAATAAAATTAAAATTTAATGTGGAGAGATTAAATAAAAATACACATTAAATAACAAAAATTGAATATAAATTTTGATAAAAGTACACTTCAAGGGATTAAATTGAATATGTAATCTAGCACCATGTTTTTTTTTTAAATTTTAATCTTTTTCAAGTACTAATATTCAAAAACCCCTTATTTGTATATTCATCATTTGAGAATTACATGCAGATTTTTCATTACAAAAAAGTTTATTTATTCAACTTATTAACGATATTGTTGGACTACAAAAAAATAATTAAATTCTCTCATTTCTGCCACTCATACCAAATATCCCATACTCCATTTGTATTCATCATATGTAAAAGCTGCATCTTGTTCAATGCTCCACCAACAAGTTGCACACCGCCTGTCATCTATGTCAGCATTGTATACCTCAAAGCTTCCGCTGACATTTTCCCACCACATGGTGTAAAAGAACAATGTGTTGAGCGAATTATTTTTGAACTTCCATGAAAACGAGCCTTCAAACATTATGTAGTGCTGGCCAAGGTCATCGTCTTTGGATTTGCAGCTAGTCGTCAAACCCATCTCTGGACCTAAATTATTAATTGGGTAAATTACATAGTAGCCCCTCAGGTTTGAGCTCTATTGCAATCTCATACAACATCTTTAAAACATTTCACTTTCATACCTCAAGTACTATTTTATTTCAATTTCATACAACCGTTAGATTTTCCATCCATGGATCTGTTAAATACTGACGTGGCTGCCACATATATGACACGTGGCTGCCAAATGTCTGTCACGTGGCAAATAAAATTATTTTTTTATTTTTTTTTAAAAAACCTGAAATTGGAAGAAAAAAAAAAAAAACAAGGTCCAAACACAGAAGAAGAAGAAAGAGAAAGAGAAGAAGAAGAAGAAAGAGGAGGGAGGAGAAAGAAGAAGAAGAAGAAGAAAAAAAAAAGAAAAAAGAAAGGGGTCCGAACCCAGAAGAAGGAGGAAGAAGAAGAAAGAGGAGGAGGAGGAGGAGGAGGAGGAGGAGGAGGAAGAAGAAGAAGAAGGAAAAAAAAAAAAAAAAAAGGTCCGAACCCTGAAAAAGGAGGAAGAAGAAGAAGAGAAGAAGAGAAGAAGAAAGAGGAGGAGGAGGAGGAGGAGGAGGAGGAAGAAGAAGAAGAAGAAAAAAAAAAAAAAAAAAGGTCCGAACCCTGAAAAAGGAGGAAGAAGAAGAAGAAGAAGAAGAAAAAATAAGGTCCGAACCCAGAAGAAGAAGAAAAAGAAAGAGAAGAAGAAGAAGAAGAAAAAAAAATAAGGTCCGAACCCAGAAGAAGAAGAAAAAGAAAGAGAAGAAGAAGAAGAAAGAGAAGAAGAAGAAAGAGAAAGAGAAGAAGAAGAAAGAGAAAAAAAAAAAGGACCGAACCCAGAAGAAGGAGGAAGAAGAAGAAGAGAAGAAGAAAGAGGAGGAGGAGGGAGAAGAAGAAGAAGAAAAAAAGGTCCGAACCCAGAAGAAGAAGAAGAAGAAGAAGAAGAAGAAGAAGAAGAAGAAGAAGAAGAAGAAGAAGAAGAAGAAGAAGAAGAAGAAGAAAGAGAAAGAGAAAAAAAAAAAAAAAAGAAGAAAGGGACCGAACCCAGAAGAAGGAGGAAGAAGAAGAAGAGAAGAAGAAGAGAAGAAGAAAGAGGAGGAGGAGGGAGAAGAAGAAGAAGAAGAAAAAAAAAAAAAAAAAAAGGTCCGAACCCAGAAGAAAAAAAAGTGACAAATATGTTTTTTTTTTTTTTAAAATTAAAAAATTATTTTATTTGCCACGTGGCAGACATTTGGCAGCCACGTGTCATATATGTGGCAGCCACGTCAGTATTTAACAGATCCATGGATGGAAAATCTAACGGTTGTATGAAATTGAAATAAAATAGTACTTGAGGTATGAAAATGAAATGTTTTAAAGATGTTGTATGAGATTGCAATAGAGCTCAAACCTGAAGGGCTACTATGTAATTTACCCTTATTAATTATAACCACATGTCTCTTCAAAGTACCGCTGCCTAACAACAGCAATAACAAGACAATGAGCAAGGCGAACGGCATAATCCTCAACATTGCTCGAATACAAGGTTTGTTTGGCCCGCACCCTTTAAATATTCCATGACAATATCTGTTTATGGAACATGACAATTTTATTTTATTTTTTACCTTTTTTGAGAAAGCACGATTTCCTATTGGGGGATCCTAGAAATATTATCTATTTAAATTATGTTTTACGTACCACACGTGATGTTACATTTGATAGTTTTGTTTTTTTTTAATACATTGATTTCTTATTCGGTTAAGTCACATAATGGGCAAACTAATTTTGTATCAAATTCTCCATCCATAAGATTCGAACTTAAGACCTCTCACTTCCAAATGAAGAGAAATATCATCACACCATAGTACTGAATGATTTTTTTAACAATTAATATGCATCATGTGATTTACAAAATATAAATTAAATAAAGGGAACTTTAACAAAAAGCACCCGGTACTATTCACTTTAACGAAAAACCACATTTTTACACTAAAAAGTCAATCCTGGTACTATTCACTTTACCCTTTATTTTGTCCTTATCATTAAAACTCAAAGTTTTCAAGCCATTTTCATTAGTTTTCCTTTAAATAAATGACCTCCATAGCATTTTTCATTTTTTTTCATTGAAGGAAATATCTATTTAAGGAATATGACAATATCTTTTTATACTTTAATAGAAGCTTGGAAGATTCGGTTGCACAAGGAGGAAGAACATCAGTCATAATCGAACTTGCTTTAGGCTATATAGGAATGACTGAGTTCCGTCACTCAAGTAAAACGTAATTTGCAAAATAATTTTCATCGGGAATAAGATAAACAATAATTCTTTTTTGTATGTTTGGCAATGCTGAAATTATTCATAGAGACCAAATTTTGTTTAGAAAAATGTTAGACAGATCATATTTTTAAATTATATTTTGTAAACCACGTGATGTATCGTTCAATTGTTGAATTTCTTTTTTAAATCATTAAAAAATAACTCAATTATTAACCTCTACATCAAGTGGTCAACAAAAATTAAATTAAACAGAGGATCTCCATAGTATTTTTCATGTTTTGTTAAAGGAAATATATGTTTATGTTATAGTATGAACTAGCAAGGAACGCCCCTAAAAACCGTACGAAAATTTTGTATATAGTACTATTTACATACAAAGGATAATACTTGAAGTGTATTACATACTATTTGCATACAAAAGATTTGATAGATAGCCTTATTAAAAATCGTACAAAATCTACAAACAATCAAATTGAGAGGCATAGCAGCATAAGACCCTTCTCTACTTTGAACTCCCCTACATATTTTACAAAAATTAAAGACTAAATTAAATAAAAAACATCCAACAAAATTTAATCACAAATTTCTTCTGGGTAATTATCAAAAATCGTAAAAAAGAAGAAGATTAAAAGGGTCAAGGGAAATAATTAGGAGAAGAGTTAAATACTAATAAATCAAAAGAAATTTGTGACTAAATTTGTGATTAATGACTAAGAGTTAAATACTAATAAAAAAAATCCAACAAAATTTAATCACAAATTTCATCTTGATGTGTATTACATACTAATCACAAATTTCATTTGGGTAATCCCTTACTTTGTAAATCTGTAAGACCCAATGACTATGAGTCAATCTGGAGATTTGATATAACATCTCAGAAATTGAATGAATAATTCAAATAAAATGAAATCAAATTAAAAGAACCCATAACTTTAGAAAAAAAAACAATTTCCTAAACCTTGAAAATTTAAACGAAGAATTCTACAAAAAAATAAATCAATCTGATAAAGATGTAAGTAAATTCATTTCATAAAGATGAATTCATAAGCTCAACACAGTTAATTATCCAAAAAGTACCAGAAGTTATCCACAACTTAGTTTGTTTTTTCATGGTGTAAGGATATATTTCCAACAGTTCTTTGTCATTTGTTTATATGCATTTGCACCTGCATCTGCATTTGCTGCAGATTATATTTGCACCTGCACATAGTTTTACCTCTTTGGGTTCGATGGAATGTGCAGCCAGTCAGACTTGCTAGAGAGTTTTTGGTTCGAACTGAAGTCGAGCATGAACGAAGAGATGGATGAGGAAACTGAATTTTCTCGCTATGTTGTCCAAGGGAATGAACGACAGCTAAGAACTCAGCAGACTGAAGGGCAGCCTTGTAATAGCACAAACTAAGCAAAAGTCGGAACTACACTGTGCTTATGAACAATTTTTCAGTTGCTTTTCAGTTTTAGTATATATTGAATTTACCGAAGGAAAATAGGGGGAGCTCGGCCCACGAGAAGAGAAGGGAGATCATGTAGTATGTCTTTATTTATATTAATAAGGGGACAAAATTTTGTTCTCTAAATAATATAAATTGCATACATAATCTACTAATATTTCCACAATTATATTCCTAATTAGATTAAGATTTTGTGGAATATGCCAATATTTTTTATAACTTCATAGGAGCTTGCAAGACTCTGTTGCACAAGGATTGGGAGTGTCGAAATTATAGTGATTAAATTAAAATAATATTTATTCACTTTTAGTATGGCGATAGCACTAATGAGTTAGATAGTTGTTAGGGAAAGTAAGAATCGAACTTGCATCTGGTTATATAAGAATGATAGTTGTTAAGGGGGAAAGAAATAAAAAAGAATTGAACATGCATCAGGTTATTAGAGATTATTGATTTCCGTCACTACTGTAAATAACAGTTTTACTTTTGTTTTACATATTTAACTTTGGGGTTTCATTGTAACTTATTTACGGTTTTTAATGTTTGACCGTTGTGAGATTAGCATTTTTTTGTTGTCAACGGTACGAGATTAATAAGGTTTCTGATAATGATGGTAAGTGATGATGCGTTTATCATACAGAAATGAATTCATAATTTTCATCTGAAATATGAAACGGAATATTCTTTTTTCTATGTTTGGCAACGCTTAAATTATTCAAAAAGGCCAAATTTTTAGGGAAATGTTAACGAGATAGTCTTTTATTTTGGAAGAGATTTTTCAATGTGACCGTACATAGAGTAGTACATCACGTGTCACTATACAAATTGTGAGATATGTATGTTAAAAAGTTAATAACTTAAAACATAAAATTTCCCACCACTTATATAAAAACATGTGATGTACCCCTGTGTTCCGGTCACAACTAAAAATTTCTCTTATTTGGAAGCCTGGTGATATGGCATTTGATGGTGAAATTCCTTTTTTAAAGGCAAATTAGAAGTATTTTTTTTAACAAATGATATTATCTACACTAATGAGATGAGATGAGCTTAGTCTCATAATGAGTCCACAATAATATGGTTCAAATTCGCATATAGCGAGAATCAAATCTAAGATATCTAACTTACAAATAAAGAGAACATCATTAAACCGTAATACTAAGTGACAAACGCTAATTAGATTTAAACGCCTAAGATTAAAAAAATTATCGAACATATATGCTTTTTAGAATTTTAATTAAGGTGCTTAGGTACCTTAGGTCACATTAGCATTTTTATTTATCAAATTAAAAAATATTATTGTAATTTTCGAAATTAATATTTTATATTGATTTCTCAAATTTTCCTTTAATTAGTTGAGAGATTCTTTTTTCTGCCAATTTTTAATGTATTTTAGATGTGTCGACTCTTTTTTTTAGGAGATAATCTTGGTTTTCCATTCAAATATTTATCCAATTATTATATTATTTTTTTGTACAAATAATTTTTTCTCCTAAAATTAAAATATAATTTTATCTTCAAGATAACAAAAATTGTGGATGTGTAGACACCTTCTGATCTTCATCAAGATCTCAATGTAAGAAGGCAATGTTGACGTCGAGTTCATTGAGGTGCCAATTTTGGGTAGCGGCTAGAAGAAGCAGACAAGCTTGGCGATGGGGGCAAAAGTTTCTTTGTGATAGGTCTTCAATTTAATTGTAGCCCCTTGCCACCAAATTAGCTTTGTAATAGTCGACGGTGCCATCCAGATTTTGCTTGATTTTGTACACCGAGTTACAATCGACATGTTTCTTTCCGGGTGGCAAGGGTTGTAGTGTCCATGTATAGTTAGCCTTTAGACAATTTCCAAAGGAATTGTCAAATTATAAGAGTTAACAATTGATGGCTGATGCAGCAATCTAAAACCTTATGTCAAATTTTGTATTTCTCCAACAGAATTGTCAAATATTATTTTATTATTTAAATAGAGCTTTAAATTATTGTAATTATTAAAAAAATGTTGAAACAAAATTTTTATTGATTGAAATGTTAGTAGAATAAGAGACCCACTATTAAAATGAATTAAAAAATAAATTTGACATTGGGTCAAATTTGACATCAAATCACTAAGCCTTCAAATCCAGTCAACAAATAACAATTCGGTTGGAAAGACTTTTGTCAAATATGTACAGTAGCATTCCACCTAGGATTTGGTGCTCTTAAAGCATCTCCAAAGGAGATGTCAAATGTTAATTTGATGGCTGACGTGGCAATGTCAGATTTTCTCTTTTTCCAACCGATATATTTCTTTGTTATAAATGATATTTGTAGGATCCATTTTAAAAGGAAATCAATTAAAATACATTTTCAAGATTTATAATTGGTACATTAATGGAATCCACACAATAAAATAATTAAAAAAAATGACATCACCTTTTTTCATATGTCAAATTTGACATATGAAAACTCATATGTCAATACACATAGGATTGACATATCGGTTAGTGCTCACTCCAACCTTCAAATTTGATTACATGGAATTCCACATAAGATTTGACATCTCTTTTGAAGATGGTCTTAGGGTATCAAATCTTTTGGTGCATGGCAAGACACCATTGAGGCTTATTCATTATCTGCAACAAAGAGCTTGGTTTGACCTCCGTTGTGATACTTTGTCCCGAAATTTATTATTTAATTTATTTTACGGTTTTGAGAAAAGTGATTTAAAGGTCATTTTAAATTTCACTTTGGTTAATTCATTACCGTAAAAGTAGTAAATCCCACAATGGTTTCGCTTACTATTTGAGCCGAGGATGCTCAAATTTGACCCTAAAACTGTGAAGCTTCACAATTTGGTGACACTAGGCCCAACCAAAACAACCTTTCACTCTAGTAGTAATCCTTCAATTTAATCGAGGCTTATTTTTTTTCTATGCTTCCTGAAAACTCGAAATTAATCTTATTTTCTCTTTCTAAACTAAAATATCATCACTTTTTACATTGGAACTCAAACATTCACTTCATTTTGATGAGATTCCGTCAATTCTTTCAAAAGGTCGTGACAAAATTGACGATATTTTAGTTTTAAGGGAACTTTAACGAAAAACCATATTTTTACACTAAAAAATCAATCATGGTACCATTTACTTTACCCTTTATTTTATTCTTATTGTTAAAACTCAAAATTTTCAAGCCATTTTCATTAGATTTAAAGGAAATGCGAGATTAAGTTCGAGTTCCTGTGACATAACAAAAAAATAAGCCTTTAATCAATAGAAGGACATCATCATGCACAGAAATCAATCAACTTAATCAATATCTATCAAATATACATATTACAAGTTGATCTTGCAAAGAAGTTATGCAAATTCCATAGTAGTGGGAAGCAGGGATTCGAACCTTCATCTTCTCATGTAGATCTTATAACGTTCATAACATGTTACAAGCTGAGAGCTCTAACAATTTCAATTTAAGTACACTTAAGTATTCATTCTGAGAGCGTCGACAACCATGTCTATTTTAGACCCACAAAGGATTTAGAAATGTAGCCCTCAACTAAATTAGTTCCTCTTTCATATTCAGACGGCTTGTAAATCCAACCTTGACATGGTTGAGGTTGAATTCAGCCATTGAATGACCATGATATGTAACCTCGCCGTCACGTTCAGTTCCATACATGTAGAAAGGTGCGTCCTTGAAATCGAAATTAAGGAATTGTTTTGAACTAGCAGCTCCCAAGGTATACACAGGACGATGCTAGAATGAACAGTGAGTCTGGGCAATGATCATGCTTCTGTACCAGAGCTTTTTTTTTCCTCAACTAGCTCTTCTGCCAATCCTGACTATAAGGAACCTGCTGCTTGTACATATTGAAGCACTCACACCTGCACAAATCTGAGTTGACCTGGTCGGTTCCATGGGACATCATGAGTATGTGAAATGATTTGGAAACTCACTTTCTTGTTGGCTCGAGAGTATAAGAGGTGGACTGCAGAGTTTTAACATTTGATACTTGACTCAATTTTGATAAGATGCGCAGAGAGAAAGACCGAGGAGGCTGATGTCGATGCCTATAGAATGAGTATGTTGAAACTACAATGACACAGTGAGTCCCCACAAGAGTCGTATTTTAGGTGGTGCTTTGGCTACTACAATGAATGGACTGGGAATGAGAAAGTAGTTGGGAAGGCAATGGAAATAAATTGGTAGAAACAACAGTAGTAATAAAAAGCATCATCAAAGTGAAAAACCGCAAAAATTACATTACACAGAAAGGAGCTAAAAATATATGCAAAGGTTCAATCCGCCAGTCTGTTCCCAATAAACTAAAAGTTTGAAAGCTTCTTGACATTGATATTTCTCGTTGGAGGCTTAGAGGTGAAACCTGCATAAGATAGGCTGACGGCTGACGGGGATGGTGCAAAACTTTGATAAAAACACATGATGATAGCAATACATTATACATTACAACATGCTTAAAGAGAAAACCCCATTCACTCTACGAAACTAAAATCTTGAAATATTTTGAACAAAGGCACAGAATTTGCATTTGCGGAAACAACAACATACCTCAGCAAGAACGAATGAACCAAAGAATATATAAAAAAGTTGAACAAATTCAGACACACACATGTTCAAAAGTCAAGCACCTACATAAAAATCCCTACTCTACCAAACAAAAAAAAAAACATAAAAAACATAAAATCCTCAGAACTAAATCATTTCTAATTATACAACCGAGAAGGATGCATGTATTAAAAACATACAACAACAACAACAAAACCTTTTCTCACTAAGTGTGATCAGCTATGTGAATCCCAGAACGCCATTGCGCTCGGTTTTGTATCATGTCTTCCGTTAGATCCAAATACTCTAAGTCTTTTCTTAGGGTATCTTCCAAAGTTTTCCTAGGTCTTCCTCTACCCCTTCAGCCCTGAACCTCTGTCCCGTAGTCACACCTTTGAACTGGAGCGTCAGTAGGCCTTCTTTGCACATGCCCAACCCACTCATTCCTAATCTTATCCTTTCTCGTGAGCCCACACCTCCAACGAAGCATCCTCATCTCCACTACACCCATTTTGTGTATGTGTTGATGCTTCACCGCCCAACATTCTGTGTCATACAGCATCGCCGACCTTATTGCTGTCCTATAAAATTTTCCCTTAAACTTCAGTGGCATACGACGGTCACACAACAAGCCGGATGCACTCTTCCACTTCATCCATCCCGCTTGTATTCCATATATTCTGTCTTTGATCGGTTTAGGCGAAGACCTTTAGATTCCAACACTTCTCTCCAAAGGTTAAGCTTCGCATTTACCCCTTCTTGAGTTTCATCTATCAACCCTATATCATCTGCGAAAAGCATACACCAAGGAATAACATCTTGAATATGTCTTGTTAACTCATCCATTACCAATGCAAAAAGGTAAGGACTTAAGGATTGTTGATGCACAAAATCAGTGAGGACTTTGGTACAACAGAAAGTATTAAGTTTGTGACCTTCGCTAGATTGCTCCGGTCATTAGTGTGGATAAGTATGTAAAAGGATAGAGACAAGAGAGCAAACACAAGATGTACGTGATTCACCCAGATTGGCTACGTCCACGGAGTAGAGGAGTTCTCATTAATTGTGAAGGGTTTACACAAGTACATAGGTTCAAGCTCTCCTTTAGTGGGTACAAATGAATGATTTAGTACAAATGGCATTAGGAAATATTTTGAGAGAATGATCTCCTTTTATAGAAGAGAGTTTCTAGCCTTGTTCTGACATTGACACGTGTCGTGTTGTGATTGGCTTCCGATGTTGACATGTGTCGAGCTATCATTGGCTTCTTCTAATGTCGACACGTGGCGCTCTGTGATTGGCCTTCTGGTTCGATTGGGGACTTGCAAGATCCAAGCCGCTGAGTAATCACGAAACTTCTAAATACCGAAGTGTGGTATCGTCTTCACTTGCCTTATCTATCTCATAGATAGATGTGACATCTTCTCTGGAAGTATTCTTCCTCCGTCCAGGGGTGACATCTTTAACTGGTGGAGATGCACAAGGTAATGTATCAATTTCACTTGAAGCTTACTTGTAGTTTCAGGCTTGGTCAAGCGCGATACAAACCATGTAGTAGGAGTCCCTCAAGTCGCTGAGCTAGGGGATCTGCTGAAAGAGGTGACAAACAAGGTAAGCAATTAGTTCTATATCAGAAATTTGATTTCGAGTTCCGACTGATTGTTCTCATTCTCCTTATCTTGCAGGCAGCATGGAGGATAAAGAGAAGAAAATGAGAAAAGATGATATGAGATACTTATGCTTTTGAAGAAGTAACTTTCCACAGGCTTGTTCTTGAATTGGGCTGGAGGGTTTTCTGGTTACCTCCAGAGTATAAGGCCGACTGAAGAATTTGAGGGTCAAAACAAGTCCATCAAATCTAGAGTACGTTCGACCCTGCTAATATGGGATACTTTTGTTGTTGACAAAGTAGTGGAAGTATCGGCACGTGTTCTTTTACGCTTGTCTCCACATGCTTCCTTATATCCTTCTCACTTGCCCTATCTGTTCCTCAGGCATATGTGGTATCTTCTCTGGAAGCATAAGATGTTGAAGATGAGTTCGAGAGCAATGCCAGGTAAGTAATCAAGTAAGGGGTTCCATGCAGTCAGTTCCTGACTGGAAGCTTGATTCCAAGTGCTGATTAATTGCTCTCTTTCTCCTTGTCCTGCAGGTAAGAACAAAGCCAAAGAAAAAGACAGGGAAAAAGCATGATATGGGATACTCTTGCTTTTAACCCTGATGATATGAGATATTCTTGCTCTGGTGTAGCTTGTTTGCAGAGGTATTATCGAGGGGAAAGAAAGCTGAGTATTTCAAGAGGCTTCGTTGGGAGTGCCCTCTCAGATATGAGGAAGGGTTGAGCATTTTTGCAGGTCTGCCTGTCCGTTGAGGATGGAGATCGACATATATAGGAGTCTATCTAACAACAAGTAGTAATGCTATTCCTTTACCCTTCTTGGTCATAGCACTGTAGTGGGAGCTACTAGCTTCACGTGTTTTAACTCTGTCAGAGCATTTTGAAAAAGTGGTCTGTGGTATCTGGAAAGCTGATGTTGCGTGTGAAGATTACAGACAAGCTTTATCCAATGAGATCTGGCTCTTGAAGTTGAGAAAGCGATGCCTCTTCGGTTTTCGAACAAGCGATCCTGTCGGGGATCTGGCTCTCGAGATTCGGAGAACGGTGCCTCTTCGATTTTTGAGAAAGCAATCCTGCTGGGAGTCTGGCTTTTGAAATTCGGAGAGCGGTGCCTCTTCGATTTCTGAGATCGGCCCTCGTGGTCTCTGAGCAGCCCAGCTTTTGAGAAAGCAAGCGCCTCTTCGATTTCTGAGATCGGCTCTCGTGGTCTTTGAGCAGCCCAACTTTTGAGAAAGCAAACGCCTCTTCGATTTCTGAAGCTCCGTCGAGTGCAGATTTTTATAGAGGCTGGCATTAAGTTCCAAAGCACACTTGAATCTCCACCAGTAGAAACCACCTTTTTGCACTTCTAAGATCTTGATTTGTCTGACCTCTTCTCTCTTCAACACCTTTGAAAATGTTTGGCCCTTCCGACCGTTGTTTTGACTTAAACCTTGGTAAAGAGGCAGCCGCGCCTTCTCCAGACAACATATGGCGCCTATCCTTCTTATCCCCTACTGGTCATCTTACCGTTAGGGGATTCCGTGATGAAGAATGATATGACCGCTGCGGTGGTGGCCAGGAACATTCTCACTCCCAAAGATAACAGACTTCTTTCCAAACGGTCTGATGAGTTGGCTGTTAAGGATTCTCTGGCTCTCAGTGTTTAGTGTGCAAGTTCTGTGTCGAATATTACCCTATGCGCACTAGATTGTTTTGTAAGGGTTGAAGAGCATTCAACCTCTTTGTAATATTTGATGTCAATTATTGGATAAAGGTTAAATACGAGCTCAGGTGGGGCTCGATGTTTTGGCGTCAGTTGAGATTATTGCTTTGGATGATACGTTTTGAAATTACTTTGAGATGGATACGAAGTTTTAGGATTTTTTTTTTTTTTTTTTCGATGGGGTATCCGGGATCTTGTGCATTAAAAATGGTCTAATTGTGAGGATTGCTTTGAAGATAGTATATCAAGGAAAAGTTCCAATATTGTTTCCCATGGTGATTGAGGAAAATGTGCAAGGTTCCAATATCCTTAATTTTGCAAATCTTTTGAACATTTGATATTTTGTAATGTTCTAATGTTTTTTTATTATACTCTTATTTTGGATATGTAAATATATATTTAAAAGAAAATTGCATTTTTATGTTTTGGATGTGAAAATATGATATATATATATATATATATATATATATATATATATATATATACTTATTTAGTATTACGTTTTTCATTTGATTATTTATTGGTTTAAAATATATTTTTCCTAACGGATAACGGGTCGAGTCATATTACCCGTTTATTTTAATGGGTGTTACACGACACGACCTGTTAAAATATCGGGTATGACACGAGCACGAAAAACACAACACAAACGCTAGGTACTTGAAAGCATAAGGATACAAGCAATCAAACCCTATTTGGCAATAGGATAGATGTTTCGCTGTCTTATAGTTTTCAATCCAATTTCCACCAAGCACTAACTATGTTGCAATCGATCATGAAAGATCATGAAACGAAGAGCACAAAGAACAATGTTTTCATGTCACTTGAAACTCTTCATAACATGACCATTACTAACAAAAGTTATTTTACGGAAACATTGCACCATACCATGAAATGCAAGACCAGGTATGAGAACTATAGTTATCCACATAAAACCGTTACTAACAGAAATTTGTTAAGACAGTTGGAATGCTTTTGTTTAATTTCTTGTCAAGAAATTCGTCTTCTTAGGACGTGTCATGCTGCTTGGGCTGTGGGTTATGTGGCGGCTTCAGCAGTTTATTGGTCATGCCTTTATTCATGGGCTTGGTTTTTCAGAGGTTTGTGTTATGGTGGAAGTGAGCAATTCATACAAAATGCTCCTCCTCTATGAACACACAACAAAAACAAATAATTAGATTACAAATAAGAAAATATAAAAATAAAATAAACGATAACTGTAACTACCTCATCAACTCGAACCTCCTCCGCATATTGAGCCTCCACCTCAAACGCTCCTCCTCAACTCGAGCCTCCTCCTTAGAGGTTGATCGATATTCTCCCCAGTGAAAAATGGAAAGCCCTATCACAATCATTATGACACCCCAATACTGAAAATTCAACGATGCACTTTGTTATCAATTAACTTTATAAATAACTCAATTAATGCCTAATAGAATTAAGTTTGCAGATTTTACCTCGGTTGTTTTTTTTGTGCGATCATGGAATATCATAGCTGATAGCCCAATAACTAAAATCATGGATATCGGGGTAAATAACGACACAAATACAGCATCCGTCTTCTTCGTCAAAGTGGTCCCCAAATACTACACTAGACTAGCACAAATGCCCTAAAAGAGAAAGGTAAAAAAAAATACATACTGTATACTAACATAGCTTACTTAATGTTATAGATGTTATTAGTTTACAAAACTCACCACGAATACCCAGCAAAATGTGTTGAAGTCCCAAACTCATAACCCACTTGTAGGCTCGTCCATGAGTGGTGGCTAGGGCATTAACAAGGCTGGGGTCATAGCTGAAAACCTTACTATGATTGCAAGCCATAAAGCCTCGACGTCGTACTTCTCCATTTTGTTTTCCTAAAAAAAACAAAAGTTCTAAGAAGAATTATATGTTTTCCACCACTAGAACATACTCGGCCTGATAAACAAATAAATCAAAACTATTTTAAAAATTATTAATCAACTTTATGATCTAAAACTATAACATTCTTACCATGAGTATATTGTAGCAAGCCGAGCACAATACTGAAGTGACCACAAGACACAATGGCCAGGTCCAGTTCTTGTAAAGAACTTGATGAGCTGCATTGGTCGGGCCATTATATTTTCCAATCAAGAACGCCCCACCAAAAATAGCCCCCAATTTTGTTTGGTCGCTCTTCTTGCGAATAGAGATCGACTGTGTTTTATTACCATAGAAATAAATAAATAAGTTAGCTTCTAATACAATACATAATAATATTAAAATGAGTTGGAATTAGTATAATTTGAACAAGGTTGTAGCGAACCTGAAGATTAATGATATAAAATATGTCAATGCGGGGATAACCGATTGCAAGCAAACAGTAAATTGGACTGGCAAGAATTTGGCACCAAAGGACAAGGAAGTCTGGGCTAAAGGATTGTTCACGAAAAGGAAAAAAGTTGTACTATAATTCTTATACAAAACTAAATCCGTGTTAAAAAAAAATACTTATTTATGTTTCTCCCGTGTAATTACTTACTCGAAGACCAATGTGTGTATGAACAAGCAAGGTGTCAGTTTAGGAAATGGTGTCCTGCATGAAATTTAACATTGTGTTAAATAAACAAGCTAATTCACATTGAATTCAAAAAAGAGAATGTCTCAAATACTAACCTCAAAATAGCATTAAAAAGGATAGTATGTTCGTAAAAAAATTGAACACATCAAAGGTGATGCCCTTTGACCTTGTGCACACTACAGTTGTGCTCCCCGCTATTGGCGGGATTGACACACCAATGATCCATTGGGCGACTTTACCCCATGCGGATCTAAACAAAACAAATTAAAAAAAGTTAGATATATTAAGTGTTTGAACATAGCATTGAGGGTTTGATATAAGTGTGAACAAACCTAGTAGAAGCAATGGGCGGCTTTGGTACATCTTCTTCATCAACACTTTGTTCATCATTGCCATCCTCACTGCTAATCTCGTCGTCCCCACCACAACTTGCACTAGCACTAGTTTGTTCATCGCCGCCATCATCACTTCTAATTTCGTCGTACCCACCACCGCTGCCATTAGCACTAATGCTACTCTCCCCACCACCCTCGCCACCCAATTCTCTTGTAAAATGACTATTCATCATGTATGTATACATAATCTAAATAAATAACATTGTTAAGTTCCATACGGGATGAATAGTCCTTTTATAAGAGAGCTGGGTGGCGAGAATGGTGGGGAGAGTAGCATTAGTGCTAATGGCAGCGGTGGTGGGTACGACGAAATTAGAAGTGATGATGGCGGCGATGAACAAACTAGTGCTAATGCAAGTTGTGGTGGGGACGACGAGATTAGCAGTGAGGATGGCAATGATGAACAAAGTGTTGATGAAAAAGATGTACCAAAGCCGCCCATTGCTTCTACTAGGTTTGTTCACACTTATATCAAACCCTCAATGCTATGTTCAAACACTTAATATATCTAACTTTTTTTAATTTGTTTTGTTTAGATCCGCATGGGGTAAAGTCGCCCAATGGATCATTGGTGTGTCAATCCCGCTAATAGCGGGGAGCACAACTGTAGTGTGCACAAGGTCAAAGGGCATCACCTTTAATGTGTTCAATTTCTTTACAAATAAAATATCCTTTTTAATGTTGTTGCTTACTACAATCATTTTAAGGTTAGTATTTGAGACATTCTCTTTTCTAAAGTCAATGTGAATTAGCTTGTTTATTTAACACAATGTTAAATTTCATGCAGGACACCATTTCCTAAACTGACACCTTGCTTGTTCATACGCATATTGGGTCTTTATGTAAGTAATTACACAGGGGAGAAACAGATTAAGTTTTTTTTAACACCGATTTAGTTTTGTATAAGAATTATAGTATCACTATTTTCCTTTTCGTGAACAGGTCTTTAGTCCAGGCTTCCTTGTCCTTTGGTGCCAAATTCTTGCCAGTCCAGTTTACTATTTGCTTGCAATCGATTGTCCCCGCATTGGCATATTTTATCTGATTAATCTTCAAGTGCACTACAACATTGTTCAAATTATACTAATTCTAACTCATTTTAATATTAATATGCATTGTATTAGAAGCTAACTTATTTATTTATTTCTATGGTAACAGGACACAGTCGATCTCTATTCGCAAGAAGAGCGACCGACCAAAACTGGGGGTCTAATAATTACTTTTGGTGGAGCGTTCTTGATTGGAAAATATAATGGCCCGACCATTGCAGCTCATCAAGTTCTTTACGAGAACTGGACTTGGCCATTGTGTCTTGTGGTTGCTTCAGTATTGTGCTCGGCTTGCCACAATGTACTCATGATAAGAATGTTCTAGTTTTAGATCATAAAGTTGATTAATAATTTTTAAAATGGTTTTGGTCTATTTGTTTATCAATGGCTGTTAAGCATGTTCTAGTGATGGAAAGTATTTAATTCTTCGTATAACTCTATTTTTTTAGGAAAACACTATAGAAAAGTATGACGTCGAGGCTTTATGGCTTGCAACCATAGTACGGTTTACCACTATGATCCCCAGCCTTGTTATTGCCCTGGCCACCACTCATGGACGAGCCTACAAGTGGGTTATGGGTGGGGACTTCAACACGCTTTGCTGGGTATTCACGATGAGTTTCGTAAACTAATAACATCTATAATATTAAGTAAGTTATGTTAGTATACAATTTATAATTTTTTGACATTTCTCTTGTAGGGCATTTCTGCTGGTCTAGTGCAGTATTTGGGGACCACTTTGACGAAGAAGACGGATGATGTATTTGTGTCGTCATTTACCCCGATATCCATGATTTTAGTTATTGGGCTATCAACTATGATCTTCCATGATCGCATAAAAAAACCAAGGTAAAATCTGGAAACTTAATTCTAATAGGCATTAATTAAGTTATTTGTAAAGTTAACTGATAACAAAGTGCATCATTGAATTTTTAGTATTGGGGGTGTCATAATGATCGTGATAGGGCTTTGCATTTTTCACTGGGGAGCATATCGATCAACTTCTAAGGAGGAGGCTTGAGCTGAGGATGAGCGTTTGAGGTGGAGGCTCAATTTGCAAAAGAGGTTCAAGCTATGGAGGAATTATAGTTATCATTTCTTTTATTTTTATATTTTCTTATTTTTAATCTAATTATTTGTTTTTGTTGTTTGTTCGTACAGGATGAACCTTATGCATGTGCAGAAGGAGGAGCGTTCTATATGAATTGCTCACCTCCACCATAACCCAAACCTTTGAAAAACCAAGCCCATGAATAAAGGCATGACCAGTAAACTGCTAAAGACGCCACAAAACCCACAGCCCAAGCAGCATGCCACGTCCCAAGAAGACGAATTTCTTGACAAGGAATTAAACAAAAGCATTCCACCCGTCTTAACAAATTTCTGTTAGTAACGGTTTTATATGGATAGTTATAGTTCTCATACCTGGTCTTGTATCTCATGGTGTGGTGCAATGTTTCTGTCAAGTAGCTTTTGTTAGTAATAGTCATGTTATGAAGAGTTTCATGTGACATGAAAAAATTGTTCTTTTTGCTCTTCATTTCATAATCGATTGCAATATAGTTGGTGCCTGGTGGAAATTGGATTGAGAAATATAAGACAGCGAAGCATCTGTCCTACTGCCAAATAGGGTTTGATTGCTTGTATCCTTTTGCAGTCCTTATGCTTTCAAGGCACCATTTATGGTTGGTGAATATGAATGTCATTTGCATGTCTGGATTCAGCAGCTACTCAAGGACTTACACATAAAAACCTTTGATGCTCCTTTACTTCACTGTGAGAACATTTCTGCCATGGCATCAGCAACAAATCATGTACTGCACTCTAAGGCCAAGCGTTGAAATTGATTGTCATTTTGTGCGTGAAAGAGTACAAAAATACACTCTTTTGTTGCAGTTTGTAGCTTCTGTAGATTAGTATGCAGACATTTTCACAAAAGGAATGTGTTCTCAGTTTAGTATTCATTGTTCCAATCTTATGCTAGGTTGTTCCCAACATAAGCTTACAGGGGAATGAGTGTGTAAAGAATGCTTAGGCTATGCCATGTGTCAAATGTGAAGAGTGGTCGTGTGTCATTGCATCATTGGGAGTGTGTTGAGTTAGTTATGCTGTTGTATTTAGATATATAGTCAAAAGACTCTGTAATCATTATCCAATGTAATTTTTGCGGTCTTTCAATTTGATGATGCTTTTTATTACTAATGTTGTTTCTACCAATTTATTTTTGTTGCCTTCCCAACTACATTCTCATTCCCAGTCCATTTCATTGCAGTAGCCAAAGCACCACCTAAAATACGACTTTTGTGGGGACTCATTGTGTCATTGTGGTTCCAACATACTCAGTATCGACATCAACCTCCTCGGTTTTTCTCTCTGCGCATCTTATCAAAATTGAGTCAAGTATCAGATGTTAAAACTCTGCAGTCCACCTTTTATACTCTCGAGCCAACAAGAGAGTGAGTTTCCAAATCATTTCACATACTCATGATGTCCCATGGAACCGACCAAGTCAACTTGGATTTGTGCAGGTGTGAGTGCTTCAATATGTACAAATAGCAGGTTCCTTATAGTCAGGATTGGCAGAAGAGCTAGTTGAGGAGAAAAAAGCTCTGATAGAGAAGCATGATCATTGCCCAAACTCACAATTCGTTCTTCAGCATCGTCCTATGTATACCTTGGGAGCTGCTAGTTCAGAACAATTCCTTAATTTCGATTTCAAGGACGCACCTTTCTACATTTATGGAATTGAACATGACGGCAAGGTTACATATCATATTCCTTCAATGGCTAAATTCAACCTCAACCATGTCAAGGTTGGATTTACAAGCCGTCTGAATCTGAAAAAGGAACTAATTGAGTTGAGGGCTACATTTCTAAATCCTTTGTGGGTCTGAAATAGACATGGTTGTCGACGCTCTCAGAATGAATACTTAAGCGTACTTAGATTGAAATTGTTAGAGCTCACAACTTGTAACTTGTAATGCACGTTATAAGATCTACATGAGAAGATCAAGGTTCGGATCCTTGCTTCCCACTACCATGGAATTTGCATAACTTCTTTGCAAGATCAACTTGTAATCTGTATATTTGATAGATATTGATTAAGTTAACAGATTTCTGTGCATGATGATGTCCTTCTATTGATTAAAGGCTTATTTTTTTGTTATGTCACAAGAACTCGAACTTAATCTCGCATTCCCTTTAAAACAAAGAAAAATTAATGAAAATGGCTTGAAAACTTTGATTTTTAACGATAAGGACAAAATAAAGTGTAAAGTGAATAGTACCAGGATTGACTTTTTAGAGTAAAAATGTGGTTTTTCACTAAAGTAAACACTATCAGAAGTTTTTCGTTAAAGTTCCCTAAAAATTAAAATATCGTCAATTTTGTCACGACCTTTTGAAAGAATTGGCTGAATCAAATTCTGAATTCCATATATTAAATAAGTCCGAATATAAGCACAAGGACAAGCAAGAGCAACACAGAAAACTGTCCAACAATCTTAAGCTGTTACAACACCGTGATGTATAATATTAACAATAAGATGAACAGCACACAGAAACATATGACCAACTAGGCACAATGTTCACTGAATATCAACTTGGAAAAATAGTAGACCGTTCCAAAACAATGAAGTCGTAAAATTGTCTATTAGAACAAGGTGAGAGGAATGTGAAGTTTGTCTATAGCAATCCATTAACTTCGTAAGTTTCCTAGTTTCTCAAATGACAGAATTCATACACTAATTATTGTTTGTGGTAATTCAGATAGATATTCAAGCTTATGAATCCACAAATACACACACAAATTGATGATGATTCAAACATTTATACATATATTTTATATATATATAGAGAGAGAGAGAGGAACCTGAGCAAGAACTGGTTTGGGCAAATTGGAACCCTGGAAGAAAGCGACGGCTGCAGCTCCGCTGATCCTGCCATCTCCATCCAAATCTGCTCTCCTGAAGTAGGCTTCCAGCTGATCCGCATACGGACCCGCCATTTTCCTCCGGTCTCACACAACAACACCCGCTCAACGCAATCGCACACAAATAGATGATGATTCAAATCTTTATACATATACATATATATATATATATATATATATATATATATATATATATATAGGGGTGGATTTTTTTGCCAAATTGCCGTGCCAACCGAATTACCAACCGTGCCATACCGATTTTGTGCCAAATTTTTTGTGTCAATCGGTAATGGTACGATATTGTACCGTACCGAAATTTCTTGGTACGGTATTGGTAATGGATATCATTACCACGGTATTACCTTACCGTACCGAACATATAATATAATATATAATTTATAAATTATATAATATATAATTATATAACACATATTTATAATATTCTAATAATTTGATATGATGAAAGAGGCTCAATCTCGGTTCAAGATTCCAAATAGGAAGAAGATTGTGGCCAATGTGTGGGATTTATATGTGTTGGAGAAGTCTAAGTTATTTGAAGCAATGCATAATCAAAAGGTAAGTATCACAATCGATACTTGGACATCGGTACAAAACATTAACTACATGGTAGTTACCGCTCACTTCATGGATAGTGAATGAAAGTTGCACAAATGGATCATAAACTTCATAAAGATCACGGGTCATAAGGGAGAAGACATTGGGAAAGTTCTAGAAGTGTGTTTGAACCAATGGAGGATAGAGAAGATCTTTAGCATGGGGGAAACTTCTATTTGTTTTGGTTCGTAACTTCTATTTGGATTGTAAGCTTAATTTTCATCATGAATCTTGATGCATCATTTGAATTATTGTGTGTGTGAATTGTAAATGATGAATAATAGATGAATTTAGGCTACAATGTATGAGATAAAGGTACACTAAAAAAGTTTTGCCCTTGAATTGGGTTAAAAAAGCAAAAACAAATTTTGTCCCAAAACAAAGTGGCAATTACCATTGCCATACAATGCCAACCGAACATTTGGCAATACCGAACTTCGGTATACCGAAAGTTTGGTATGGTAATGGTAATAGATTTTACCAAACCGAAAATTTGGTACGGTAATTGGTACGAGGGTTTTGGTACGGTAACCGTACCGAACCCACCCCTATATATATATATATATATATATATATATATATCAGAGAGGAACCTGAGCAAGAACTGGTTTGGGCAAATTGGAACCCTGGAAGAAAGCAACGGGCGACGGCTTCAGCTCCGCTGATCCTGCCATCTCCATCCAAATCTGCTCTCCTGAAGTAGGCTTCCAGCTGATCCGCATACGGACCCGCCATTTTCCTCCGATCTCACACCAGATAACCACCACACCCGCTCAACACAATCGCAATCCCCGAATCCCAAATCAAATCATACAGGATGTATACCACACATATACATATAGATACACAGTGGATAGAAATTGAATCTCTCTCTCAGAAATTCCTTACAGAAAGAAACAATGGCAAGTCGAATCGAATGCGTGGGAACCAGAGGTTGGTACTTCAGGCTGGATCGAAGAGACGACCGAGAGAGAGAAATTTGGATATTAAATATTAAGAGAAAATGTAACTACAATGCTCAGCCATGCTGGGTTGACCTCGCCCGACCCGAGACCCCGTGGGCTCTTCTTAGCTTCTACAGCCAGTTGGGGCCGGGCTTATTGGGCCCACTGAACCTGCAGTCCAGAACCCAGAAGATAAAAACAATTTTATTAGTTGGGCCAGCAACCCCAATAGTTTTTGGGCCCTAAACCGGCCTTATATTTTGATCTAATATTTTAGGAAGTTTTAACGAACACTTCCGGTACTGTTCACTTTTACCAAAAAACCACATTTTTATCTTTTTTGTTACCATTTGCTACACCTTTATTTGTCTTTTTTCATTAAAACTAAAAAAAAATTGGACTTTTCTTAA